>NC_084997.1:30582922-30760422 GCF_963854185.1 Sardina pilchardus | reverse complement strand
ACAGCACAGCACAGCACAGCACAGCACAGCACAGCACAGCACAATACAGCACAGCACAGCCAGCGGCTCCCACAAGGCCTGTTCCAATCTAATGTCTCTCTCCATACTCAGTCCTCAGCTAGAAGGAACGTGTGTGTGTGTGTGTGTGTGTGTGTGTGTGTGTGTGTGTGTGTGTGTCTCTATCTCGCTCAGTACCTCAGGCGAATAGAAAAATCTAGATTCTAGAACGAACAATATATAAAAGGATCTAGAATGAAAGGATATGGGATGAAAGGGTCTAGAATGAAATGATCTTGAATGAAATGATAAAGCACAGGTTACACCGTATACAGTATATTTACAAGATACTATCCTGACGTGGCTACATTTCTAAAAGCGCCGACCACAGCACTGGCTTCAGTAACCAAGTGTCATTGACTACAGAGAAAACCCTGCAGTGTGTGTGTGTGTGTGTGTGTGTGTGTTAGTGAGTTTCTCTCTGTATTTCAGGTAAATAGAAGGACCTAGAATGAAAATGATTATGGTCCGAGTGCAATCAAAGAATAAAGAAGGAAGGAATATGAAATAGGTCCTTTTGAGCGACCATCGAAGAGAAACGTTTTGTCTCGTTGGTAATTGTTTGCAAACAAAAGGAACAGCTAACACATGTCTCCGGGGCAATAGCCAAGTGGCCTGACCACCTCACCACAGAGCCAGACTCAGAGGCACGCTAGACACGCTCAACAGTAGCGACCGCCTCCGCTGCAGAACCATTTAATGAGGATTTCATGCTACATAACATTTCACGTGTTAGTGTTGACATCTTGGTTGACATTCCAACCGTGTTTCACTGGTTTATGTCTACTGAGACTTCTCCCGACCCCAGGCACAATTCCAGTCCAATGACCTTCCTCAGAACGGTTTGAACTCGTATGAGTAAGTCTGGGAGGGCAGCGCAATAGAGTTATGTGGTGTGGTTGCCCCCTAGTGGGCATGTCTATATCACATGTGTCCCGATATCTCTACTTTATTGTTTCACCATACAGTTACTGTGATGTGATTTGAGGTGACCATCTGGAGAGGATAAAATCATGTAATTGCGTTTTATTAAGAGATAAGATAAGGGGGCGAGGATTCTTCCAAAACAGTCTGTCGCCTTGGGGATCATACAGGGATCTGTTTTTTAAAACATCGCATTTTTCACATGACTTGCTGGTGAAGTCTTCAGCGCTGGCTCAGCGGAGAACAATGTCATTGTGTCCTGAGAGAGCTCCGCACCCCGAGGGCCAGACAGATGCAATCTCAGGGCCGGACTCTCTGTGTGTGTGTGTGTGTGTGTGTGTGTGTGTGTGTGTGTGTGTGTGTGTGTGCTGTGCCCAGACCGGACTGGAGACAAGGGCTGTGCATGGAGACAGCTGCCATTTCAACATGAAGCCTTGGGCTGCCACACAGGCTCAGCACTCACATACTGTAGATGGGCATTTACAAGACTCACAGCATGCTAGTGAGGTGGGCCCAGCTGCAAGGCCATGTCTGTGGTGGAGATCTGTTGCATGTTGGATATATGTTGGATACATGTTGGATACATGCTGGGTACATGCTGGGTACATGTTGAGTACATGTGGCATGTTGGGTACATGTTGGATACAGGTTAGCTGTTGAACATGAATAGTGTGGTGAGTTGTAAGTTTCCCAGGAAATAAAGGTTCTCATGGCACCATTCAGCAGCACCAAGATACTTGCTGTGGCAGCAGCAACGCTAAATAGCATAATTGCTGAAGAAACAAAAAAAAGCTCTGTTAGCTGAGCTAGTTAACAATAAGGTGATGTTGCACAACTACAGCAGCACAACTGACTAGTAATAAAAGACCGCTCTACATGAAAAGATTTATTTCATAAAGAAGTTATCAGTGAAAGCAAAGATCTCCGAACGGTTGCTCTGCATGTCTCCAAACAGGCGGCTTGCATTCAGAGTAGAGTAGATAGCCTTTGGCTGAGTTAAGACTAAACACAGGCTGGTCTTTATACTGAGCGTTCTGTGCCACCTGCTGATGATGGTGAAATGGATGACTCAAGTCAGCACCTGCGCGACCCCGCTCCCTAATCCACAGAGGACTGCAGTGACCCATGAACTGAAGGGTGTGTGTGGGGCGGGGGTTGGAGGTAGACGGCAGGCAGGGCTGATCACTGATCATTAAGTCATTTGGTTAATTAGTCGTCGTTAGCACGGCTTAGCGTTCCTGGCTGAGCACAAAAGAGTCAAAGGTGGCATGAGTTGCACAGGCAAGGGGGAGGTGTGTGTGTGTGTGTGTGTGTGTGTAAGACGCAGAGGGGGGAGTTGACCATGTGTGTGTGTGTGTGTGTGTAAGAAAGTGGTGGGAGATACCACCATGCCTGAGGGATGTGTGTGTGTGCGTGTGTGTGTGTGTGTGTGTGTGTGTGTGTGCGTGCGCATATGTGAATAAAAAGGGAAAGAAGTAGTAACTGAAAGAAGATTAAACCTGACCTCACTCCTCACCACCTTGTCTTGTCACCACCTGTGTGCTACTCACTGAAAACTACTCACACATAAACTACTTTACAGTCCCATTACATTACATTACATTACATTACATTAGGCTTTTTAGCCAAAGTGACTTACAACATGGTATGTTTAAGCTATCGTCTCATAACAATTCTAGGAACATTTTGAAAAAGGTAGAGTGCAATAGTGTCAAGTGAGCAAGACTAGTTGTACTGTAGTGCTACAAGAGGAGTTTTTCGAGAGGAACACTGAGAGCTACTCACACGTAAACTACTCTACAGTTCCAGGGGAACACTGAAAGCTACTCACACGTAAACTACTTTACAGTTCCAGGGGAACACTGAAAGCTACTCACACGTAAACTACTTTACTGTTCCAGCAGAACACTGAAAGCTACTCACACGTAAACTACTTTACTGTTCCAGGGGAACACTGAAAGCTACTCACACGTAAACTACTTTACTGTTCCAGGGGAACACTGCTCAGGCAAGGCCGACGTAACCTCAGACAACAGGGAAGCATCTCACAGCAGTATGAGGGTAAGTGCATCAACCAGCTACTATAGGATCCACCTCAGTTTCTGACACACACACTCTCTCTCTCTCTCTCTCACACACACACACACACCAGTGAAAACTGCATCTAATCACATGATCAGGCAATGCAGTTGCTAAATATTAATTTTACAGTTTGTTAAAATTCATTGTATGACTCTTCTGTTCATTTGACCTCTGCATGACCTTCAGAGGGTCGCCAGGGCGGGTGTCTGTGTCGATGAGATTAAATCTGAAGGCAGGTGTGGATCTGCAACTGACAACGGCGCACCTGCAAAAGGACAGGTTGACCTTTCACTGTCTCACTTACACACACACACACACACACACTCTCTTTCTCTCTCTCTTATGCATGTGCACACACACAAATGGAGATGGACAGGTTGACCTCTCAATGTTTCTCTCTGTCTCTCACTCTCTCTCTCTCTCTCACACACACACACACACACACACGCACACACACACACCCACACACACCCTGTCTTGCACATGCACACACACTCACTCACACACACACAAACACACTTTCTCTCTCATGCACACTCACTCACACACACACACAGACACACACACACACACACACACACACGCACACACACACACACACGTTGCTCACAGGTGCTTCCTCTTACCCAGTCACAGATCTCCAGTCCGCCTCAAACACCTGAGAGAAGGGGAGCAGCATCAGGTGACCAGCCTGTCAGCACAGGTAACACACACACCTGAGACACTCACAGGCATCGTTAGCAGAGCACAGACCATTTCTGATGACACACACACACACACACACACACACACACACACACACACACAGACAAAGATATACAGACACACAGACGCATAGACACACAGACAGACACACAGACCAGGCCTATATAGTCTTCCAGTATGAAAAGAGGCAAATGCTGTTCAGCGCAAAAACAAGCATAAAGTTGCACATCTACTATATACTGTACTGTATAGGCCAAGCTATACATTTACCTACTAACATAGAGGAGGAAAGGGATACTTATGCTACAGATTTATCTCGTCTCTCTTTCGGTTCATTTTTCTCTCTCTCTCTCTCTCTGTTTGCTTATTGGCATGGCAAGATGACACTATTCCAAAGTTCATCATGAGACACATTCTTTTGTTTTCACTGTCTCTCTCTCTCTCTTCCTCCCTCTCTTTTCCTCTCTCTCTCTCTCTTCAGATCCCTCTCTAGCTCATCCTGTCCCTCTTCTCTCAGGAAAGGAAGCAGAGAAAAGACCAGGAGGAAGGATAGCGCAGGACACTGGATCGGACGGAAGAAGAGAAATGGACAGAGCAGGAGGAGGAGAAGAGGACGGGCTCCCCGACGCCCGCGGAGACTCGGGGTCCCCCTCCATGGTCGGAGACGACTCCTCACCGTCCAGCCGCCCCACGCGCCCTCCTCCTGCGGAGGCTCCCTCAGACCCGTCTATCCCACAATGCCTTTCAGGAGGGCACGCGGAGGCCAAGTGAGTGTCCTGAAGCTCCTCTCTGTCCCCAGCTCCCTGGCTCTGCGTCCAGGGGTGGGAATCTGTGGTATCTGGCCCTGCCGGCTCTCCCGGATTAGAGAGGGAAAACTGATACGCGGGGTCAGGCCCCGGGATCAGGGGAGCGGGATCATCCCAGAATAATGGTGCTTGTTTTGGACCACTCTCAACTCATCTCCTCTTACTCTCTCTCTCTCTCTTTCTCTCCTATTAATCTCTCTTTCTTTCTGTCGGTTCTGAGACTATTTGGGGGATTTTCTCTTTTTGAGACCCTCTTCTCTTTCTATCCATCCCTCCCATTCTTTTTTATCTTTCTTTCTTTCATTCTTTCTTTCTTTCTCTCTCTCTCTCTCTCCTGGACATCCCATTCTCTCTCTGTACATTTACTCCTTTCTTTCTTCTTCCATTTATCTCTTTCTCTCTGCCTCTGTATCTTCAGTGGAGATTCAGTAGGGGTCACTCCAGGGAGCGGATGTGTGTGTAGAACCTGATGTCAAAGGTCCTGTTCCTGGGAGGGCGGATGTGTCTGTGGCACCTGAGGTGAAGGGTCATGCAGGGGTCGTGGGCCCTGCTGCTGGGTCAGGTGTTGGGCTCATTAATAACCTGTGGGACTGTTGTTTACATTCCTGTGCTGGCCGTCCCTCCGGATCGCCATTTCTCCTCCGGCTCCAGCAGTCCTCAGCAGCTCACATTACAGCCTGCTTTATAGGCCCTTCATCACATCAACATATATCTCCACCTGTCTTTCCTTTCCCCCCTCAGTCTCTCTCTCTTTCTCAGTCTTTCTCTCTCAGTCTCTCTCTTTCTCTCTCTTTGTTTCTTGCTCTCTCAATATCCTTATTGTTTGCCATCTTTTTTATCACTCTTTCTCTCTAACACACACACACACACACACACACCGAGTGTCCCACCAAGAGGTAATGTAAAGAAAAGGAATGAGTAGAAACATAAATGAACGTTACTCTACTCTTCCCCCTGACCCTAATCTTATTACCCTGCTATCTGTCCTTCAGTCTGTCTTTTCAATCCCCTGCATATCAAAAAAATCCTCCATGTCTAATCTCTAATCTGTCTGACGTTCCGCACTGCCTGTCTATCAGTTTATGGATCTGTCTATCTGGCTGTCTGTTTCCTTCCCTCCACTGCGATCCATATGCTTTTCTCTCTCTTTCTGTCTCTCCAGGGAGACCCACACCAAAACAGCTGGCGTGACTCCATCTGTGAGAGACGTGGAACGAGAGAGACGAGGAGGAGGAGGAGGAGAGAAAGGAGGGAGGAGAGACAGGAAGAGAGGAGAGGAGGAGCAGAGTGGAGGACAGGAAAGACAGAGGGCCTCACTGAGGGAGGAGAAGGGGAGACAGACGGAGCGAGGCCTCCCGGAGGAACAGGAGGAGGAGGAGGAGGAGGAGGAGGAGAAGGAGGAGGTGGGGGAGCGCAGGAGACCGTCTGAGAAGGAGAAAGGAGCTCCTACAGCCTCCACAGTGGTGCGTCTCCTCTGCCCCATCCAAAGCAATAACATCTCAATAGAGATACAGTGTGCCGTTTCAAAACCATCAGGATGCTACACTGACTTATAATTTAGATAGAGAATGGCGTATCTGACATTGCCAATGTGCACCAAGTGTGCCTGGTATTGCACAATGCAACATGTATACCGTGCAGGGTATTCACCCTTTTCATTGATTTTTGATGCACCGCTTATGTCCTCGGTGCTAAATGGGTATCTAGTATGCTACAAACTATAGGGTTATAAACACAAATTCCTACATTGTGTTACTACATAAGGCCTGGCTAACTATGGGGTGACGTAGTTACGGTGACATTTTAGAATGATTACCTTATTTCACGATTGGTTTTGGATATGGTATAGAATATAGTTTTGATGTAAGTATAGAAGATTGGGTTTGAATGTGGTACAGGAGACCCCAAGTGCCTCACAGTTTTATAATCCGATTTGGAAGGCACCCAGTAAGTTGAGCTCCCATGGATATTCTGATGGACTTGGCAGCTAGGGCCTCTTGAAATGAATGACAACAAGGTCAGGAAACTATAATATTATTTAAAATATTTCATAACACGTCGCGTAAAACTATTCCTATTGCTTCATTCAAAATAAATAAGATTAAGACCAGATTAAAACATGTTAGATACTCTACAGTTAAACAAAAACGTGAAGCAAAAACATAATTAGCTGTGAAATGTAATTATTTGGGTCTGGTGTGGAGTGACCGCTAATACTTTCCTCTTCTCTATGATGTCGGCCATCCCTCGTTCCCCCAGAGAAAGAGAGAGAAAAAAACAAAGGGGGAGAACAAGAAAGGAGCGAAAGAGGGAGCCGGCGCCTCGAAGGCCCAGCGAGCTGGCGGAAAGAGAGGCGGAAGATCAGGGGTCAAAGGTCAAGATGTGTTTGTGGTCGGTGAGTCACTGGGGCATTCGCCCTCAGCTTGGGCAATTCTGTGTGTGTGAAAGTGTTTGTGTATGATTCTGTGTGTGTGTGTGTGTGTGTGTGTGTGTGTGTGTGCATGTGTATTCTTGTGTATTTGTGAAAGTGTGTGTGCTGTGTGATGTGTTTATTTCTGAACTGTTTGTATATTTTTTGTGTGTTTCGGAAGGGTTGGCCAAGGAAAGTTCTGTATTTCTCTAAAACTAAGGGACTAAAGCTGGCAAAACTTTGCACAATAGCAGTAAACACTGAAATCTGTTTTCTATTCATGGGTTTCATCAGGTCCCTTTTCACAGATGTAGAAAATCAAGCAACTCGATTATGATGCTTAATTAACCCATCAGTAGACCCATGAATAGGCCTCTGAAGTTCACCTACCGGTATCTCGAGAAAATAACATGGGGATTGGCAGAGAACAAAGGTGAGTTCAGGAAACATTTCCGATTTCGTCGTCCCTGCGAGGGTTTAACAGGTGTGATAATTCCAAATCCCCATGTTATTTTCCCATGGTAAAAATCTCAAGATACCATATCTCCTTATATGAGTGAGGTCTATTAGAGGGCTTCCAAACTGCTTAGGTCCCTACTGCATACATACTCAGTAACATGTGCCATAGTCTGGATGTAGAGAAATGTGGTTATCGTTAATGATTTGGCATGGATGTGCGACACAACGGTAAAGTCACCACATGATTGGTCGGTCCGGATTCAATTCCTGAATCTACCACTACGAGACCGTGTCGGGTTAGGTAAAAGCTTCTGCTTCTACCGGTCAACTTTACCTTTAATAAGAGAGCTCTTTCCCTCTCTTCTCAGGGAAGCCCCGCCCAAAACAGGAAGTGGGGCACCCAGAACAGGAAGTAGACAAGTCAGGGAGGAAAAGCACTGAGGAAGATGCGCCCCTAGTGGAGCAGAAGGAGGAGGAAGAGCAGCGGTCCCCAGGTGACGATAAGATCGGGCTCATCGGCGACACTGTGGAACACCCAATCAGTGAACGGCACGGTTCAGCCTCTTCATCCCAATCACAGCACTCAGACGGCCGCAGCGCCCCTGTTTCAAGGGGTCAAAGTTCACGGCAGGCAAGCCTGCCAGGAGAAGTCCCGCCCTCCAGTCCACCGCCCATGTCTCTTCACCAGCTCACCTCGCGGTCTGCTTCCACGGCAACAGACAGCTATGTGGCGAAGCCCAACCAATCAGAAGACGGGGCTCATGTGAATAATGTGAGTTTCTGACTGAGCTTTCACAGCTTACCTAGAGGCTACACACAAGTAAACGCAGTTTATCCACCTCTGAAATTTCAGAAATAAGAGTTTATCCACCTCTTATTAGAGTGTATCCACCTCTCAAAAGAGTTTATTCACCAAATTAAAATCAAATCAAATCAATTACAACTTCTACCATTCAAAAATCACACTGTGAATCCGATACCGCACGGCATAGTCCACCTCACCGAGATAACAGAATTCATACTTTACTTATTCATAGTTTGCTTATTTCACCACTACATCCCTGTCCACTACATACTACACAGTGCATACAACCATATAGTTATTCACTACACAGTTGCTCGTTATGAAGTGGAGTGGAGGATGTATGCGGTACGCAGAGTTTGTTTTTTATCTCCGTAGGGTCGGAACGCTGAGGAGGTCGCCAGGCAACGGGAGCGTCAGGCGGCGGCCCGCGCGGAGAAGGCGGAGCGTCGGCGACAGGAAGTGGAGAGGAAGAGGAGGGAGAGAGAGGAAGAGAAGAGGAGGCTGCTGGAGAGAGAGGAGACGGAGGAGAGGATGAGACTGGAGCTGGAGGAGGAGCAGAGACGCAGAGCTGAGGAGGCCAGGTACACACACGTGTGTGTGTGTGTGTGTGTGTGTGTGTGTGGGGGTGTGTGTGTGTGTGTGTGTGTGTGTGTGCTGGGGTCAGGACAGAGAAGCAGAGAGACATGACTGATGATGAGGTTAGGCACAAGGTGTGTGTGTGTGTGTGTGTGTGTGTGTGTGTGTGTGTTTAGAAGTATGAGACTGGGGTCAGGACAGATAAGCAGGGGGACATGACTGATGATGAGGTTAGGAACAAGGTGTGCATGTGTGTGTGTGTGTGTGTGTGTGTGTGTGTGTGTGCAGAGAGAGAGCGAGCTGAGATGTAAATCTAAGCTGAAGCAGTGCTTGCCCACAGCCTGAGGAGGCAGCAGGAGGAGGAGGAGAGGGAGAGGAGGCACAAGGCACGCGTGCGTGTGTGTGTGTGTGTGTGTGTGTCTGTGTAAGCTGAAGCTGTGTTTGCCCACAGCCTTAGGAGGCAGCAGGAGGAGGAGGAGAGGGAGAGGAGGCACAAGGCGTGTGTGTGTGTGTGTGTGTGTGTAGGCTGAAGCTGTGTTTGCCCCCAGCCTGAGGAGGCAGCAGGAGGAGCAGGAGAGGGGGAGGAGGGAGGCCGAGGAGCTGGAGAGGGGGAGGAGAGAGGAGGCCGAGAGAGAGAGGGAGAGGAGGAGACAGGAGGAGAAGAAGAGGCAGATGGAACGCATGCAGCGCCTCAGACAGGAGGAGGAGAAACGCAGGGCAGGTAAGCACAGACACAATACACACACACACACTTTACACACACACACATACTGTACACACATCTGGCCCTAATACACACACACATACACACACAAGCCTAACACACACACACCTGGCACTAAAACACACACACACACACACACACACACACGTTCAGACACACCTACTTGTTACTCACACATAACATCATTGAAGGAGAACAGGCTTTTTCAAATGACTCCTCTGCAGATGAAACAGAATTAGAGAGATTTAGAGCTTGTGATATGTGGCGACACAAACAACAGATGAGACATGTGATGGGTGTGTTTGTGGTCTGTATTGTGTGTGTGTGTGAGTGTGTGTGTGTGTGTGTGCTGTGTGTATGTATATCTGTTTGTGTGCGTGCGTGTGTGCGTGTGTGTGTGTGTGTGTACGGTGTGTATGTAAATCTGTTTGTGTGTGTGTGTGTGTATATCTGTGTGTGGTGTGTATTGTGTGTGTGTGTGTGTATGTATATCTGTGTGTGTGTGTGTGTGTGTATGTATATGTGTTTGTGTTTGTGGTGTGTGTGTATGTATATGTGTGTGTGTGTGTGTGTATGTATATGTGTGTGTGTGTGTGTGTGTGTATGTGTGGTGTGTGTGTGTGTGTGTATGTGTGTAGAGGAGCAGGAGCGGCTGCGTGTGGAGGAGGAGCAGCGGCGTGCGGAGGAGAGGAGGCGCGTGCAGCAGATGGAGGAGAGCGAGAGGAGCGAGTACCTGCGGCGCCTGCAGGAGCAGGAGGAGCAGAGGAGCAGAGCGCAGGAGCAGCGCAGGAGGAGCCAGGAGGAGGCCCTGCTCTGGGCCCAGGAGCAGGCCAGGCTACAGGCCCAGCTGCAGGCCAGGTACACACACACACACACGCACACACACTCAGGCCAGGCTACAGGCCCAGCTGCAGGCCAGGTACACACACACACACACACACACACACTCAGGCCAGGCTACAGGCCCAGCTGCAGGCCAGGTACACACACACACACACACACACACACTCAGGCCAGGCTACAGGCCCAGCTGCAGGCCAGGTACACACACACACACACACACACACACTCAGGCCAGGCTACAGGCCCAGCTGCAGGCCAGGTACACACACACACACACACACACACACTCAGGCCAGGCTACAGGCCCAGCTGCAGGCCAGGTACACACACACACACACACACACACACTCAGGCCAGGCTACAGGCCCAGCTGCAGGCCAGGTACACACACACACACACGCACACACACTCAGGCCAGGCTACAGGCCCAGCTGCAGGCCAGGTACACACACACACACACACACACACACTCAGGCCAGGCTACAGGCCCAGCTGCAGGCCAGGTACACACACACACACACACACACACACTCAGGCCAGGCTACAGGCCCAGCTGCAGGCCAGGTACACACACACACACACACACACACACTCAGGCCAGGCTACAGGCCCAGCTGCAGGCCAGGTACACACACACACACACACACACACACTCAGGCCAGGCTACAGGCCCAGCTGCAGGCCAGGTACACACACACACACACACACACACACTCAGGCCAGGCTACAGGCCCAGCTGCAGGCCAGGTACACACACACACACACGCACACACACTCAGGCCAGGCTACAGGCCCAGCTGCAGGCCAGGTACACACACACACACACACACACACACACACACAGACACAGACACACAGACACACACACACACACACACACACACACACACACACACACACAGACACACACAGACACACACAGACACACACACACACACATCTTGAATTTCCCCTTGGGGATCAATAAAGTATCTATCTATCTATCTATCTATCTCACACACACACACACACACACACACACACACACACACACACACACACACTGTATTCAGACAGTAAAAGTCTTACCATGTATTCCTTCTGCCTCTGCACTTAACACAGCTGATATCATGAATAAGCTCTGCTCCCCCTGATAATATATAGCAGTGGGGATATCTGGAAACCCTGTCAGTGTTTTGGCCCTTACAATCGTCCTAACCCCACCCCCCCAACTCTCTACTGACACATACTCACTCATACTATGATGCTTATTGCTGCAGTATTGTCACAATTATTGCATAATCATATCTCAAACAAAACAAGACCACTGTAGCTATGTATGAATAGCATCAGTGCCTCTGCAGATACCCCACTGTTGTACTCACCCACCCACGCCTGTCTCTCTCTCTCTGTCTCTTTGCTGCTCGTGTGTGTGATGATCCTCCCCACAGACAGAGGGCGCTGTTGGAGCAGAGGCTGAGCTTCCAGCGGGGCCTGCAGCAGGAGGCCGGCGGGCTGGGGCAGTCTCAGGACATCTCCCGGCCCTGGGTCTTCTCCTACTTCACCCTGCTGCAGCTGCTGGGCCTCACCGACCCCGCGTCCGGCCCTGAGGGACCCGGGGCCGGGCCAGACTCTCCCCAACCCACACCAACATAACACGGATCCAGCGGAAGGCTTACACACAAACATGCGCTCACATGGCCCGGTTTCCCATGGATATTAAGCCTAGTCCTTAAACATTTTATTTTCAGTTAAGACATTTTCATTTTTAGGTTTTAATTCAGTCTACAGGACTAGGCTTAATCATTGTACGAGAAACCAGCCCTTAGTCATCTGGAATACGTTTCAACCCGCTTTTAAAGCAACACTAAAGCATTTTTCCGCTGTCACACACATGCTATTTGTTTATCCAGCAAATAACAGACAAGGTAGAATATTTTTGAATGATTTTAGGAAAGTATGATGTATTGCGACATCGAAGCAAGTCAAATTTGTAGTTTCTGTAGTCTCATTTAATCAAACTACAGATACACTACCCCACCTCGTAAAGTTACATGGTGCGGTTATAGCCGATAGAGGGCCGCGAAATGAAAGCAGAAGTGCCGTTCACCTTGTTACAAGTTGATGAACCGCTGAAATGATTTTGAAAACATTATTTTAAGGTACGAAAAACTCTTTAGTGTTGCTTTAAGTTACTTAAATGTGTACAAGTAAAGTCTACTTTATATAGGCGAACCTGGATGGGGTTTCTTTTTGATGACATTGATGATTTTAGCACTTTGTTTAGCGTAGAGAGCACAAGAATACATTTACCTGTAAGTCTAATTAATTGTTGCATAAGTTACATTAAAAGGAATTATTATATAAATCTGGTGTACATGTTCCTGAAGTAAAACTCTTAGAGGTCCAGTTGAAGGCGCACTACTGAAACTGAACACAGGGTGGAGCTCTTGACTATCTATTTATGGAGACAAACCAAGGCTGCTTTACCAACGCTGAGTCTAGTTTTATACACCCACAGGGGTTTCTTTAAGTGTGTATAAAACAACATACCAGTCAGCTCACCAGCACAGGAGAGGTGGACTACAAATGCAGTGTATAAAAGAGCAGAACAAGAGAGATGCGATGTCACCTTCCTTTAAAGATTAACACACTTTTGAACCCATGACCTTGGTGTTTTAGCACTAATGCTGGACTGAACGCATATCGCATATGTGTCATCTCTACCCTCATGTAGTGTTGTGCAGTTACTAGTTGGCTGTAGTAGGCCTGCCCATAATTTTCCAATGATTAGCGGCAGTTTATATATTGATTCAGCAGATTTTCATTAGCTATGAAGTTAATATACAGGGGCAGTTAATATAATATTAGTAGTATGGTTTTGTGCTTTTTTACTTAAGCGTAAAACACTGTCCTGCATTTTAAACACAACGCTGCTAACACATGAGATTACTGTGTTCACCTGAACAACAGGAGCTCAGAAAGTGTTCTAGTTCTAGAAAGTGTTCTAGTGAGTCATCATACAGCGTTCAGCATGTAAACGATTCAAGTAGATCATGCGTCATGCCGATAGTGCATGTATCTATTTGCTCCTGAATAGACTCTTTAAAAGGCTGATTTGAAGGCCATACAAGTATGCCCTGAAAAAGCAGTACTAGAAGAGACCACTAGATGGAGCTCCTACCAATCTGATGAGACAGCATAGCGCCTCCGTTACTGCAATTAGAGAATGATTTAGTATACCCATGTGGTGAGAGGGAGCTGAATAACAAAACAAATACCTGTTAAGCTAACTATGCCGAATAAACATTAATGGCCATCCGTAGCACCAACTGTAATGATGATCTGTATGAAAGTTCCCTGCTGATGCCCATATATAGCAGGCTTGTCTTCCTATGAAACACACACACATCACCTCAGATTTAATCATACTGAACCATAGCCTTAGCACGCGCACACACACACACACACAGAAAGTGCAAAAACATCTGTTCAGTATTTTTATTTTTCTTTAAAAAGTGTTTTCTAACCTAATGTACACCACGGTCATTCCGACTTCTATGTTCACTTCCGCTATAGCTGTGTGCTTGACTCACCATGGTAACCCAGAAAGTGGACGTATTATGGCCTGCCAGAGTGAACCATGGTTCATCACAGCCAGACAGCTTGCTTTTTTTTTTTTTTTTTTTTTTTAAATAACTCAATCTTGATTCCTGAGATGAAAAACCTAGAATCTTAAAACAGGGCAACTTATTCTCATACTTTCAAAAAACAAAAACAAACAACTTAAAAAGAAGTATGTCGTAATGATCCAGTAAAAAATAATAAAACAGTGAAAGAATATACAAAATATACAAGCTGGGTAACAATTGTTTGATTTTTGCTTTCAGAAAATACTTTCTTGTATACAATAGTACATGTGATTTACTGAGGCAAAGTGATTGTAGTGACAGCAGAGATAAGCCTTCACTATGCTAAAAGGAGAACGGAAGCTTGTGAAAAGTTCTGAATTTTCCGAGGTGCTGCACAACATTCCACCGGGAATGCGGGAATGTATATTTACAATTATCAATGGAAAACAAAGAGACTAATATGTTCTTTATGAAATTTGAAATAATGCGTGTCTTCATGAATTGAATTAGTTTAAAACAAATATGTCGTAAAGGACCACAATGGTAACTGATTACATATTTCTATGTGCAGACATATAGACAGCGTGAGGTTCAAGTGACCTGGGTGCTTAACTGGTATCGTTCTGGTTCAGGTGAGCGTCTAGCCAACAGTCCCTGATGAGTGTGCTACTGTCAACATCCATTAATCCTAACCAGCTACAGGGGACAAAATTACAAACAAACAAAAAAGAGAGAGTAAACAAAACCCAGACCAGGAAGGAAGGAAAGAAAATACGATGGCAATACTAATTCACAGAATCAGCATGATTAGGGTATGGCAATTTGGACTCAACGGGAGCAGGGAGGCTTGTCTTTAGCCAGCTTTCCATAACAGACTGTGAGGAAGTATACTAGACAGCCTTGATTAGAAGTCAGTGAGGGAGTACAGTATACTTTGGAGCATACTTAAGCTGAAATACAAAATTCTACTCGCAGTCACTGTACTGAGACAAAGTTCAGAAACTGACTGGTAAAATGGTGGGGAAAGAAACCCCCAAAGGAGGTAGTCTGATGTTTATATCCTCCAAAATCTCCTCTCTAACCTGCCTCAAGATGCATGACCATTGTTTTACTACTCACACTTGCATCCTTGGAAAGTGTACCTTAAAAGTAGCAAAATTCTGACGGATTTCAGGGGTGAAGAACAAACAGAACACAAACCATTCCAAAAGGTCAGAGGTCAAGAATGTAACACTGAACGCTTTACAGCAAGACCCACGGTCCACTTTTAAGATAGGATCATAACATCTAACGTCAGGGTTGGGAGGGTGCAAGGTTCCTGTAATGAAACAAGGCCCTGCTGTCCGAGACACCTAACGCCTACCTTTCTGCTGCCATTCAGACAAGCCAAACTAAAGAGAGTAGTGTGATTTAATCACTTATCAAAATATATATATAAAAAAAAATAACAACCAATAAAACAGGAAATGTGTTTCAAAGCGACCAGAGACAGATTAATTCATCCGTAGGCCCCCGGTCTGTTCCTGGTAGACTTCAATTACGTCTTCATCTTCCATTCCCAGCTATAGCAAAACAAGGTGGAGAAATGAGAAGGATTCTCTTTGAGTGAGTCTGTGCATTTGATGTTCTTGCTATACTGATTCACACATGCACACTCAGTTAACGAACACATATGTAATGTTGATATATAAAGCACTACACAAAAGGGCTCCTTCATAGTGATGAGTTCTTAGTCATAGTTATTATGAAGGCTTGCCATTTCTACTGTCGGTCATTATCATTAGTCTTTTAACTTTTATTGTACATGTATTGTAATTTACTTTTAACTGTTTATTTTAATGTTGATGTAAAGGTTATCATTATAAGACACTTCGGATGTAGGGGTTACTGCAAAGTAAACATAAGCATGAACTCTAAGAACGCACACGTAATGTTTGTGTATAAGGCATCATGTTGGTTCACCTCTTTGGGAGTTTGGTGGTCTGAGATTCTCTGGCCCTCAAAGAGAAACCTCAGCATGTCCGGCTGTACACCCTACAAGCACAGAACCAGCTTAAACAGTACTCACGGGTGGGCAGATGTTTATCATAAAACCAGAGAAATAGGGAAGTGCCAAATCACCTTAAACACACAGAAATGCCTAATAACTCATAAAAATACATTGGCAATAGCTAACACAAATAGCAGTAGGCTACACTAAACAGTGTTACACAGACGAACAAGACTTACAAGTAAAAAACGACTTATATGGAGTATGTGTATAGAGTTAGCAATGGACGCCGTTCAATGTCTCGATAAAATATAAACTAATGATGGCGCTTAGCATTAAATTATGCTGACAGGTTGATTAGCTAACGTGGTTCTAAGCGAGTGGCCTAACGCTGGGCAAGGCTACTCATAAACTCAGAAAAATAATGATTACGTAGCTATGCCACTATTAGATATTAACTACTTTAGAAAGTATTGCTGTTAATTATAGCCATTCATTGTTATTCATTATTACTGCTATATAGTATGTCTGCAGGTGGGTATTGGTGTATATCTATGCGCACACTTCTTCACTGCTCTTTGCTCATACTTGCACTTCTCCATGCACATTACGTATTGCATGTCTACTCTTAAAGGGACACTTCACCGATTAGCATTAAAGGGATATTCCGCCATTTTTGGAAATACGCTCATTTTCCACCTCCCCTCGAGCAAAACAATCGATATTTACCTTGTTCCCGTTCATCCAGCCATTCTGTGAGTCTGGCGATACAACTTTTAGCTTCAGCCTAGCATAGATCACTGAATCGGATTAGACCATTAGCTTCTCGCCTGCTAGCTTCATGTTTAAAAGTGACTAAGATTTCTGATAATTTTCCCATTTAAAACGTGTCTCCTCTCAAGTTAGAAAGTGCAATAAGACCAACTGAAAATGAAACCTGGCGTTTTTCTAGGCTGATTTGACATGGAACTACACTCTCATCTGGCGTAATAATCAAGGCAACTTGCAAACATACCATAGGCGCAGTGATATCGTACGCAGCATCTGAAAATAGTCCCCATAGACATCAAGCAGTAGTAGTGCCAGTAGCTGCAAGTTGCCTTGATTATTACGCCAGATGAGAATGTAGTTCCATGTCAAATCAGCCTAGAAAAACGGCAGGGTTCATTTTCAGTTGGTCTTATTGCACTTTCTAACTTGAGAGGACACACGTTTTAAATGGGAAAATTACCAGAAATATTAGTCACTTTTAAACATGAAGCTAGCAGGCGAGAAGCTAATGGTCTAATCCGATTCAATGATCTATGCTAGGCTGAAGCTAAAAGTTGTATCGCCAGACTCACAGAATGGCTGGATGAACGGGAGCAAGGTAAATATCGATTGTTTTGCTCGAGGGGAGGTGGAAAATGAGCGTATTTCCAAAAATGGCGGAATATCCCTTTAAGCTTTGTATCTTTAGCAAACAAGTCATGCTGTTGAATGGTCATGCATCATTCCCTCAGTTTGCCTTGAGATGGGAGAAATACGGATTTCAATGTTGGACTTCCTGCTTTCAATGATGTAAAAGTCATCATTTTACATCATTGAAAGCAGGAAGTCCTATTCATGGGTTTCATTGAAATCTGTATTTCTCCCATCTCAAGGCAAACTGAGGGAATGATGCATGACCATTCAAAAACATGACTGGTTTTCTAAAGATACAAAGCTTAATGCTAATCGGTGAAGTGTCCCTTTAAATATGCAATTCATGGGTTTAATCAGGTCCCTTTTCCACAGGTGTATAAAATCAAGCACCTTGATTATCAATGCAGACTGCATGGTGCTTGATTAATACACCTGTGCAAAGGGACCTGATGAAACCCATGAATACAAATGTGCAATACTGTATGTGTTGAATCCGTTTGAAGATTCTATTTGATGTGCCTTCGCTGTATGCATCACCAGAGCCTTTCTAATGAGGGGAGACGGCACTCAAGAGTCTGCCAGTGAAATATATGGTCTTCGTTTTTTAACGCAAACATGGCAGTCACCTACTCATATCCCACCCCTTGGGCTGCCAATCACATGGTATACTGTTAACACATCGTGCCGATCATATGTTGTGATCTAGCAGCTGGAGCAAGGTTGGTGTCGTGGAGCCTAACGCACACACACTTCTGCCCGAAATAGATGCCCAATAAGGGTCCAAAATGCGTTGCTATATGGCCACCGAGTGGAGGGACTCGTCTACAAGGACTTTGGTATCACTCAGAGAGGTGTTCTAGCTTTTGCAGTGCAACTCTGCAGTGGCACAAATGTCTATTCTATTCATTCAGCTAAGTTATGGTCCACTGATAACTGTCTGTGCAGTAAAGCTAGTATTCACTATGGGAAACAATGGTGGCACTGGCAGGACCGTATGCAACTCCAGACAACCAACAAGATACCAAGGAGCCCAACAGTGATTGGTGTAATTTCACGGGTTATTGGACTCGATATTATCAACAGCAGTTTGCAAGATTCACAGATTCTGTCTCAAGGGATCTCATTTGGAGTGACTGCAACAACAGTTAGGAAACAGGTGTCGAACAGGAGTTGTCCTGCCCCCTCTCGACTACCTGGAGTTAGCCTACCAAAGTTCACATGTCCACACATAACGTCACCAGGCTACTGTTTATCCGTACCTGTCTTTTACTGTAGGACTCTTTCAACTTCTTCAGCGATGTCGTCATCTTCACTTTGAAGTGAATCTCGCTGTTATCCTACATGCAAACGGAGAAGTTAATGTTACTGCCATGTTTTCGTAGTTTCTTCAGAGTAGCATACCTGGGCTAGTTTGTGTTAAACCACCTACCTGACCAATTACTTTCAATTTAATGTACTCTCCACCGTCTTTCTTGTCCCCTCCATCAGTTGTCGATGGTTTCGTTTCCTGAGAAAAGTGTGAAGTTCATGTTAGTAGGGTGAAACGTTACAAAATCTCCTAGTATCTCCATAACATTAACGTTACATTAGCAAGCGAAGCTATAACGTTATGATGCGTGCGGGGATTACATTCTTATAAATGTCGAATTAGCTAAACTATCTGGTCGATGACTACGCTATAACTAGTGAAAAGGATGTAGGCTGATACAGAGACAGTTTTGAATGTGCTTGTAGCAGCTACTTCAATAACACAGCAACATGCAGGTTTTGTTAGGCGCTATGCGATAGCTAACAAAAATAGCAGTAGGCTACAACACTAAACGGTGTTACATAGACCAACAAAGACTTACAGTTAAAAACGACTTGTATGAAGTATGTGTATAGAGTATGCGTATAGAACTGTCTAGACAGAATATAAACTAATGATGGCGTTTAGCATTAAATTATGTTGACAGGTTGATTAGCTAACGTTGTTCTAAGCCAGTGGCCTAACGTTGGGCAAGGCTAGAAGTAAATTAGCATAATCCTACTTATCTAAGTAAATTCCGTCCCGAAGCTTTCGTCAAAATATGATTACCCAACACATCCAATGAACAAATATAAACGTAAACTTACTGTGTCAGACATGGCCCTGTTGGCAAAATATGTCCTATTCGCTGTTTTAAACCTAAATCACCTACAAGCAACCGAGGCTGCGGCTAATGCTAGGATGCCTGTTTTACTTCTTCTACGTGAGCTACTGCGTGGCTGCGTTCCTGACCCCTATGCACCACCGCCATCTATCGCTTGAGCGTAGGAAATAAATGGATGAAAATAAACGTTGTGCTTTTAGACATGCACAGCCTATGCTATTACTGATTAATGAAAATATCTGTCTCATAATAAAATTATTGGTTAATGGTTATGCTTCATTAATTTATTTATTCTTATGTGTGGCACATGTTGGATGCTGCAAGCAAACATTACATTGGCATATAGTAGGCTACTCTTTTGATCCCCCTAGGGAAATTCGGTCTCTGCATTCATCCCAATCCGTGAATTAGGCAGGGATCACATTAGCCAGCGGCAAGCGGCAGCGGCAAGCTTAACGCAACGCTCAGACCATAATAATACATCCAAAACATTCTATCTCGTTGCTAAGTTCAATCTTTGCTGCTACGTCCTTAGACGAATCTGATTGGTCAAAATACCTAAACATTCTAAAACTGATTGTGATGTGCCGAGCGTTGCGCTTCAAAGTTGAACCAAGTTCAACTCCCAGTTTGCTCAACGCTAGCGTTACGCCAGCGTTGTCACCGTTCCGCTGCCGAACCATAGAAAACAATAGGAAACCTGCCGCTTGCCGCTGGCTAATGTGATCCCCGCCTTAGTGAACACATAGGCCTACAGCACACAGTGAGGTGAAGAACTCACTAAGGGCCCGTCCCATTTCAGCCCCTAGCCCTAGATTTGAACCCTTTCCCTAGATTTTGCGCGTTCCCGCGGGGGGGTAGGGTGTCCCAATACGTTAGGGAGAATGGGAAAGTGTCTATCCACCCCTAAAAATGCCCCTCGGCCGCAAGTCAGCTTTGGACCAGACTTGCGGCCAAGGGGGTATCCCATGATGCTTTTCGAACTCAGCCAGCGGCAGTTTTTTCGGAACAAGATGGCGGACGCCGGTGGAAACGAAGTTTACAAATGTAAGTATATATTCGCAAATAAGTATGTAAAAATTCTGAAATGTGTCGGAATGTGTTAGTTAAATGTATATGAAATGGACTTTTAAGTTAATTGTTTAGAAATCACTATTTGACGACGATCGTAAATATGCCGAGAGCTTCGCAAGAGTCTACCCATTAGCTAGCAGCTACCTGCTACACTGACAGGCAGGGGGGTGTGTCCCGTTGTATACAGATGTTTCGTGCTTATCCATGCTTCAAATATTCGTGATAACAATGTTTAATGAGCACAGAAACCTTAGGTGCATTCACAATAGCAAACATAGGTGGATGTTTACAAACGTTTTCCCGTTAGCACTGAGTTTTGGGCGACCATCTTCAAACAATCGCAAACAGTCTGAGGGTAGGTCTCCGCGAAGTTATAACGTTACAGAAAAGTAGCCAGGCTGTTTGATTTGTGGCCATGGTCATTGACAGGTTATTTTGACTGTTCATTTGTTATTTATATTCATATATTTGTATTGTTTAGTGAAACTGGACGTGAGTTTGACGAACGCAACGATGCAATTTAGGTTACCGTTAGAATGGAATGTTAACAACACCGACCAAATCATTCAAAGATAACATGTTCATCACGAGCGTTCGCCACTGTTTGCCAAATTTTAATGCACCACTGATGAGTTACACGTTCAGATTCAGAAGCGAAAACTCGCGAAAGTTACAAAGTTGTAAAGAACGTGGAGTGCACTAGCCACATGTTTGCGACGCATGACACATAAGTAGCCTATCAGATAGACAGATAGATAGATCATATTCAGCATTAAAGAAAAGTCAGTTGTAATGCAATTGTCAACGGGTTTCTTTTCAGGGACTCCAGAGAAGACCTTTGGCCTCATCCGCTTTAGGGCAGCAAATGATGCCAAATTTCTTAAGACAAAATTCGCCACCAAAAGCCTGTGGGAGTGAGTGACCAGACTGTACAAGTCATATCTGATAATGCTATTGACCCCAGCTACATGTCCATAGTAATTTCACTGTATTTTCACAGGCAAGCAGTGAAAGAGCTGGGCCTGGAGGGTCAAATTACCCACAAGCAGATCAGCAAGAAGTGGGAGAATTTAAAGAAACGTTATAAGGTAATTATTTGCATATCTGTTTCATGTCTTTATCCCATAACCTACAACTCCTTTTACATTAGTACATTTCGCTCTCTGTCTTACACACATCCTCCTCTCTCTCTCTCTGTGTGTGTGTGTGTGTGTTTGGTTGTTATTGTAGGACCTGAGGGATCCAAGGACGGGCTCTGGCACAGACCATGGGGAAAAGACGCTGTCAAATTGGCCATATTATGCAGAGATGCATGCTGTTTTGGGGGGAAGGCCTGCAGTTGACCCCCCAGTCATTGTGGCTTCCTTCAGGCCGGCTGAGGAGGACCCCACAGCCTTATTAATGGTACGGTAAATCAAGTAGGAATTATTTTCCAAACTAGCCAATAACTTTGCAATATGACCTCAGAATTGTTATTGTCTCCAACAGGCCATTGTCACACCAACTTATGAAACCCTCAGGGAGGACTTACCTGAGTCAGCCTCAGCCTCAGTCTCTTCCACCAGTCCTCCCACTACACCTTCCACTACCCTACCCGCAACTCCAGTCTCAGCCTCTTCCACCAATCCTCCCACTACACCATCCACTACCTCTACCACCAATTCAGATACGCCATCTAACACCCTCCCCGCTACTCCAACACCATCACCAAGGAAGAGGAAGGGGAGTGCCGTCCAGCAAATGCTGGAGTTTTTGCAATCTGAATCAGCTAAGGAGCAGAGAAGGCACACTGAATCAGAGGAGAAAACCGAAAGGTTTTTGAAACTGTTTGAAAAACTTGTGGACAAAATCTGAGACTGGTTACCAGGCATTGCCATGTTGTTTTGACTGTTCATTTGTTATTTAAATTGTTTGTTTGTTAATTATATTGATATATTTTTATGGTTCTGTTATTTATGTTCTGTGTTTTGTTATTTTTTAAATAAACCTTTTCTAGCAAGTATGTGGCTATGGTTTTCACCAATCATACAATTACAGTAATGTGTAGATCATAAAAGAAACTAACATGTTCTAGAAATAATATGAAAGAGTTTTGGAGAATTATTTCCAACTGGCCAAGAAGTAATGGATCCAGGGAAGTGGTATAAACAAACAAGGATATACTACACTGAGCTTAACATTAGATTTACAAGGAAAAGTTAAGTCATGTAGTAGAAAAGTAGAGACTGCACTCAGGGGCTGAAATGTTTTCAAAACTGTATTCAAAGTGCAGAGAGAGCACTGGGCCTACAGGCCATAACAAACAACACAAAATGAAATATCAAACGTACCATATGTACAAAAAATAGCAAATAACAAATAGCACAAAAATAGCATAGATCTTTTATAATATATTCAATTTTCAATGGCTTGCACGTTGATCAATGCTGCAAGCCTGTCCCTTGTTGCATTCCCTGGTCTCTCGTGCACCTGAGGAGCTTCTTGGAGGGGAGGTTCCGGGTCCAGGATGTCCAGTGCCGCATCATTATCAGGTTCCAGGACATCTCCGTTGTCCAGGCAGACATTGTGCAGGAAGGCACATGATGCAACCACCTGGGGCGCAAATGAAGGTCTGACCTCCAAAGCTCTGAACAGGGTTGACCTCCAGCGAGTCTTCATCACCCCAAATGCTCTCTCCACAACAGAACGGGCCCTTGACTGATGGTAGTTAAACTTCCTTTGCATCTGGCAATTTACAGGTTCTCTGTAAGGAGTGATTAGAGAGATCGGTGTCTCCAAACAAGGATATCCGCCATCTCCCAGGATGAAGTATCCATTAGGCGGGTACCTTCTAGCAAGGTAAAATGAACTGTTTTTTAAAATCCGGGTGTCATGGACCGAACCTGGATAGCCCACAAAAACGTCCAGGAATTTTCCAGTGTAGTCACAAATGGCTTGCATGTTGACAGAATAAAAGCCCTTGTAATTTAAATAGTCCAGCCGATGGAGTGCTGGAGGCTTGATCCGTACATGACACCCGTCAATGGCACCTACCGCTTTGTTCAGGGCTGGTGTCCCAGCAAGCTGGGCAAATCCATTGCCCACAGCGTCCATGTCTGTAGGCTTTGGGAAACTGATGGCTCTATGAAGGTTGTCCCAAATGAACTGTGCCACCCTATGCACAATTCTGTGGATGGTGGATTTGGGCACGCTAAAGACACGAGACACCACACGGTAGGAAAGACCATGGGCAAGCCAGTATACGTAGATTAAAACTTCATATTCGTGGCCCCAACCATGGTCCTGCTCCCTCCTCATCAGACGCTGAAGGGAATGCATGGCTTGCCTCGAAAGTCTGAAGTCCTGTCTGGTGTCCAAATCCACATTACACCACAGGCGCAGGATCGGCACATCAAAGTTAATACTACAGTATGTCACTGGGCGGTCACTCTGGAAAACAATGAACAAAAACCAACATTGTTGCATGAGTCATGATCCAACAACACCAGTGTGATCATCATTAGCAGTGCATTGTAGATTCAGAGTGGGTTATAGTTCTACAACGACTGGTCAGACATTCATGACACCTTGTTTTGAGTTGCAGTTACAAAACCCAACTACTTAAATATATTAGATAGGCCTACATCAGTTAGCAAATTAGGCAAGTTCTAGACTAGACAGAACACAAAAAACTAGATTTGTTTACCCATAGCAACAACGGTTGCTATGCTTTGCTGATTTAACGTGTTGTGAACGGTGCAGACAACTATACAACGAGTGGACACCTAAATGTTCTGAGTTGCAGTTACAAAACCCAACTACTTAAAAATATCAGATACATCAGTTAGCAAATTAGGCAAGTTCTAGATCTAGAACTAGTTCTAGACAGAGCCCAGAAAACTAGTTTTGTTTACTCCTAGCAACAACGGTTGCTATGCGTTGCTGATTTGACGTCTTTTAGGTCTATGCAGACAGCTGATGAGACAGCTGATTAACAAAATATTACACTTACATTGCTGGCTGTGACGTGACTTAAGCATACAGCAAACTCATGTCAAATGTGTCATTTTAATGTATGTTTCTGTCCCACCAAAACATTGGTTTTAGTAGTTAGGCTACTAGTTTAAGCTAGTTGGTGGCTGAATTGAGCAAAGCGCCACATAAACAAAACGACATAGCCTACCTGAAACATCCCGACAACTGCAAGCATACGGCGAAGGCGTCTTCTGTTGCGTATGTTTCTTCTCCGTTGATTTGTCAAACGAAGACAAATCAACATAGCCCACACAACAGACAGGAGCTCCGCTGGACCCGGCATTTTCAGTATGAATGAAAATAGTAATTCTTCTGTTATTGCCGTTTACAGGCAATGTGTAATAGCGCCATCTACTGGACTGGGATGAAATCAGACACGTTGATGTTGCGTGTGACGTAAAGAACACGTTCGCTGCGTCAATTTGCACACTAGTGGTGTCCCATTTCTTAGTGGAAAATCTTCACTTGCACTTCCCTCATTGAGGGGACTTTACTGTGGAGGGAACTCAAGCAAGGGTTCTCAGAGCAAGTGTGAGAAATGGGACGGGCCCTAAGAGTAGCCCTTTCCGAAACGGATCCCTACTCACTTCGACTCGGTTAGCGAGTGAACTTCCTTTTCAAGTCCACTCGTGGGTGCGGAGAACACTCGCATTTGAAGTGTTAGGGGGTTAAAACAGCGCTACATTTCGGATGCGCTTGAAGGGAGAAGGAAGTTGACGTCATATTCGTTTTCATAGAAATTATGAATCCAATATATATTAAATCGCCAATTAAGATGTTCTGGACACCCCTATGTATTAGGATATACATCCCTCTTCTCTCCTTTCATTACTATGAGTGAGGAGTTGCATTTTATGCTTTATTTAACATCAAATTATAAAGGTGCTGTAAATGCGACCTGCACATGTGTTCAAATATTACAGCCTACTTCTGTACGATCTTGCACATTTTACTGAGTATCAAACTGAACATGAGTTGTTACAATGTAGCTTAAATCACGCTTTTGTCTGTAAATGCCGTCATACGGACCAAAAAACAACTGGCAGGGAGATTCACGAGCTGCACGAACACTAGAAAACGGTTGCACCTGCGTTTCAAGTCAGCATCGATGCTGACTTGCTCCTGGAGGCGTGGTAGCCCCTCTCCCTAGGCACTTCACTCGACTCAAAATTCGTTTCGGATGATACTTAATGTGGCGGACCCTCGCGTGAACGCGCAAACGAAGTGGAAGTGTGTAGTGTTAGGATTTAGGGGCTGGTTTCGGAAAGGGCCAGTGTGTGAGAGTGGCGCTCGGGGAGCAGTGAGGCATTGGGTGCCTTGCTCAAGGGCACTTGGTGTGGACTGGTCGGGGATCAAACCTGGCAACCCTCTGGCTACAAGCTTGAAGCCCTATAGGCCACGGCTGCCTAGTCTTCAATGGACAAGTAAAAATCAGGTCTCTGATGTTTTGAAATCCATAGCAGTCACTGCATGACTGTGCCAACCTCCGCCTGAATGTTGAGTTGGCATTGGCATTACCATTTAACCTAGCCAACACATGAAATGGGACAACATTTGTAAAAAGTGGACAATTCTGTGGACAAAAGACTGTCAGCATTTGACTGAATGCTTTGCTGTTTTCCTTCAATGGCTTTCCCCCCACCATTGATTAGGTTACCTAAGTGAGGAGCCCAACTTGTACCCAAGTTGATTTAGGAGAAATAGAGGCTAGTGTGTGGAAGCCCATGGATGCTCAGTTCAAATGCATTTCTGTGTTTGTGACAAATGTGTTTCTGTGTTTGTGACATTTCAGTGTTTACACTAAAAAACTCTCCGTCACCCCTACCTACGACAGAGCTTCTAGCCTACTGGGAGCAGTTCAGGAGGGATGTAGCTAGGACTTCTTCGGGTGGTATGACAGCTGCAAAAAAAGGCCCTCCTGAACAGTCTGGGTCAGGGTCCAGGAGTTTCCAGTTGCCCATGAAGTCAGGGGTGGACATAGTCAGCCCACTCCCGGTGACCATCAGTGGAAACAGGTAGGCTATGTTCTATCAGTCATGGACTACTTCACCAAATGGCCAGAGGCTTATGCCCTCCCTGACCAGGAAGCGGAGACAGTGGCTAAGGCCCTACTAGAGGGCATGGTCTACCGCTTTGGGACACTCCAAAGGCCTATTCGGACGGGATTAGTTTTATGGGGGGACGTAGGTTTATCATATGACCTCTGTAATATAAATGTCCAATTCGGACGGGACTAGACATCTCTGTCATTTTACCTGACATGGGAGGAGTAACTATGTTTACGTTCTGCCGTCACATCTTCGTCGCCGTGCACGTGATGTTTTGCGTAAGGTACGTGCGGCATTCAGATTTGAAAGACTACACAAGTTGGTTAAACTAGCAAACGTTAGCTTTATGTTATGCCATAAGTAGTTTGAAATGGCTAACAATATCAAGCTAATAGGCAAACTAGCTAACGTCCTATTAGGAGCTACACAGCATGTCATGTTTTCATTCAGACTATGGTGGAATTGTTTTCCAATCAGGATGTGACGAAATATTACAGACATCTTTACAGAGGGTCGCGTTCGCACGGGATTAATATTACCTAAGGTAATTTCTCCGGACCGTTTTACGGAAGGTAAAAGTGTCTGTAAATGTCACCGACATACTCCGTTATGTTTACTGACATGGCGCGTCCGGACGGGACTACATTACCTGGTAATTATTACTTTACCTGATGTCACCCCATAAAACTAATCCCGTCCGAATAGGCCTCAAATCACGAGTATTTGCCGACCTGTGTCATACACTGGGCATAACCAAAACTCACACCGTACCCCGACACCCGTAGAGCGATGGCTTAGTAGATCGCTTCCACAGGCCGCTGATCCAACAATTGGCCATCATCATCACCACTAAACAGCAACGTGACTAAACAAGACTACATATCAACATGGAACAAGTGCCTATAGAGCTCCCCAGTCCCGCCCCTCCTCCGAGAGAGGTGCTTGTCCGGAAGAAAAATTCTCATTCATTTCTCCCATTGACTTCTGGAAAAATTCGGATATAAAGAGTTTTAGACCATGCCTTAGGCTAACCAGCTACGATGTGACTCATAAGCATATAACTTATAATTTCGAGTGAAAAAATGAACAGAAAATGTAAAAAAAGCGAAAGGTACAAGACTGTGTACATATCTTAAATTCCGAGATAGAGAACTCAAATCCCAGGATGCTTTGCAAACGTACACACATTTCCAACATTTGCAGCCTAAAGATAGTTTAACATGGTTCCATATTAATCTGAGAAAAGAAGATGATTACTTCCTACCGTTTCCATTGAGTAAATTCAACCTTCAAGATGAGAAAACCGTTATTTTTCGGAAGACCACACATCGGTCCTGATCAGCCCTGCAGCCATTTTAAGTTTTGAAGTTCCAGCGAGACGAAGCTGGACGATAGGCGCGGGAAAAGCTGAGTACAGTTTGTTTGGCATTGCCATGGCAACGGCGATCTCTACCAATCAAAGGCTCTGCTTTCACCAGTTTTACACGTTAGGGTGTCGGGTTGTGTAGTACTCTCTCGTTAAATCGTGAATAAAGCATTGTTTTCTCAAAACAAGGTTGATGCCCCCATTAACTTTTGACATCTATATGAGCAGGTATAATCGCTTAGTCACATCGTAGCTGGTTTTAAGTCTACCATGGACGGTTACGATGTTATGGCTTATTCTCCAATTGTCAATGGAGAAATTGTATTGGATTTTTACTTCCGGACAAGGCTGTGGGCGGGACTGGGGAGCTCTATACCACTCGTGCTAATAATGGCCTGTCGATCCACTGTCCAAGAATCTACTGCCTTCACCCCCAGCCCTTATGCTTATTGCACCCCATCAGCAATAGACCTCTGAAGTTCGCCTACAAAAAGGATCCAAAACTGCCATCTTGGCCCAAATAAGGAGATCCGGTTGTTAATTGAAGCTAACTGCCTATGGCAAGTTGCATTGTAAGTTAGCTCTGGGGAAGCAAAGATCAAAGTGTGCCGTCTTCACCTACCAAAGATCACGGTATCCACTAGAGGACAACACTTTGTAGTGAAAAACGTCTGCATTTCCAATTTCTTCATCGCCGCGAGAGTTTAACAGGTGCGATAATTGAAAATCCCCATGTTATTTTCCCATAGAAACAATCTCAAGATACCGGATCTCCTTATATGGGCAAAGATGGTAGCTTTTTTGTAGGCAAACTTCTCTATGGTCTTCGACCTCCTAGCTCCACATGCAAAAATGGTACATCTGGTAGGTGTTTTATTTTATTGTTATTGCCCTCCAAACAGCCTGAGTGAGGCACTATTTCTTGATGTCATGGATCTAATTTACAATATTTGTCTGCATACAGCTTATTACAGCATTTTTAAAGACACAGAATGCAGAGACACATGCCGAATTTGAATATGCTGGTGATTTTTAATCAATTCATTAAAAGGTATAAAATACAAAAATGTCCAAAATTGCCTCCAATGTTCAATATGGGCAAGTAGAAAAAAACATACAAAAACTTCCATTAAGTAAAACAAGACTCAACATTAAAGGAATGATGTAGCCTAAATAAACCTTTCACATTTATAAAACATTAACAGTTAAAATTGCATGTTTCATAAAACTAGCTCTCATATTTCAAAAGCCTTCAGGCTGGGCCAAAGATTCAGGACCTGATTATTTGTGAACGCAGCACTATCAGTGCCATGGCCAAACTGTAGAAAGCGCACACAAGGCTTCTTCATATTACGTGTTAATTATCATGCTTGTAGCTCGTTGGGTATTCAGTGCCTTTCTCCACCCTATACAGCAATTTGTGCTGCCCCAACTGGAATGTAATGATTCAATCACAAATGCAGTTGAATGGAGTCAAGTGATAAGTGAAATGTTTAGCGGTCACAAAATAATACAATACATGATGAGATGTCAACAAGCAGAGAGATAATGTCGAGTATTCTACTCCCTTTAAGAAAATACGCGCTTTTTTTACGCACTTCAGTTGCGCACTTTTCAGTTAAGCGTGTTCTCCCATTCCCACATCTGTGACATCCACAGCACGCAAGTTTGAAATCAAGATGGCTATGATTTCTCATTGACCTTCTGAATGGCATTTAAATCCAGAAAAAAACACACACTAAGCATGGTGAACTGAATATATAGAGAACGGCCAACAGTAAAATGGTGTGTCTTCACATAGCCTAATAAAGAACTGACTTCACAGAAATTCACTTTTGATTTGAGGTTTGTTTATAAAGAGTCAAGACGTGCTTGAGGTGTGTCGATTCATAATTAAAAAAAAAACTCACTGTTGAGAAAGAAAGTTTCAATGGCTTCTCATAATATCAATGTATCTAATGAAGCTGTAGACTGACACCTGCAGTTTCAAGTACATTAGAGAGATTGTCATATCAATACAAGCCTCCATTACAAATGAATGAAGAGACAGGAGAATATAAACTACTATGCTGCTCAACAACAGAGCAGAGGACTTTGGTCAAGTTGAAGAGAAATGGATAGATTTGAACTACGAAGGCTTAGGCTATGGTAAACGCCCAGATTTTGGGGTTGCTCCTCCCAAAACGGGCAACTCCCTCCAGCTGCACAGCTTTCAAGAATCTTTTACTTTTTTGGAGCAGAAGATGAATGCAAAGGCCTTGAATAAACAAAGTCTGATTAACCACAATAAGTCTAAGTCTCACACCTGTGAGAATATATTTATATTAATGCATTTTGGCAAGTACATTCTAAACCATTACAATTACATTCCCTGATATTCCATGACTTTCCCCCAAAAATGATATAAAAAAATATAAAAATCCCTGACTTTCCGTGTCTGGAATAGATTTTCCAAAATACCATGATATTCCAGAAATTCCTTACCCCCTGAAGAACCCTGGACATTAGTAAGGCCAACGAAAGTTGCTTCTGTCATAGACAAAGAAGCGAAACTGGTGCTCTGAATACCAATCCTGTTGTCTTTAAAGGAGTCCTAGAATTCAAAACCACATTCACCTTGTTCCTGTTGAATTTAGGCTGCGAGCAGTGTCCAAAGGACAACACCAAAGACTTTACCGCGTCCCCCGCCTGCTTTCGTATGCAAATTGGGAAATAGAAACAGCCGTGTTGAAATGCTCCAATCTGAACAGAGCTCAGATAACACGTAATAGGCGCCCATCCCCCTTTAGATCCACCCCCTCTCATTTGCATACCTTCGATTAATAATTCTCGTTAAACTGCTCTTACGATGCTAGTATCTAGATATGTGGTCTATGGCAGAGACATTGTAATGCTAGCGTTATTACAGCTAACTTTAGAGAGTTACTATACTAAGAAATGTACTGATAAAACTTACCAATCTAACACATTCATTCTGTTGGGGAATCTGCTGCACTTCATCTTCGTCAGAGCCTTCTTCTGACTCGGTTTATACATGTACGGCTGTATTCCTTATTTAAATCCATTGTTGATAGCTTTATCAAAGACTTTGGCTTTATTTACCAGCAGTAAACGTAGTTTCACTTTGCTCTAGCTTCAGACCGGTGGATTGAGCCAATCAACTTTCAGGACATATCGGCCAATAGACCAATCAGCGCGCATCTCATTTGAATATTCATGAACTTGCTGAGTGGGCGGGAAAAACAAACTGTTTCATTGCAAGGCTTATTTATGACCTTGTATTAGGCGATCTAGCAGTGCTCCTGGGGCGTTTTCAGCCCCACAAATTTACATATGACATCATTTAGGCTCAAAGATCAATTTGTAATGGTCAAAAAATGCATTCTATGACTCCTTTAAACATTTCGCTATACTCACCCATTTAATTAGATTACACCTGCTTTTAAAGAGACCCTATGCAACTTTTTCATAGTCATAAAATCGCTTAGAAATCGTTGTTTTGCTTGACTGACCAGTTTTATCGAAAACAGTCACATTTCCTCCCGCCCCTAGTGTCCCTATCCGCTATTACAATCTTGCAACTTTCTGATGAACGATCGTCTGCTGTTTACATCTGGAAGTCAGAGACGCGTAAGGAACAAGAAGAACCACGCTTGCAATTTATATATTTATATATAGCCTATATATGTATAAATATACACGCTAAAGCTGTCGGGGAAGCTCTGCAGAGAAATATGCAAGCATAAAACGAGCGAAAACGAAAAACGAAACCGAAACCAGAGATGAAATCGCCAATCCTGGATTGTTCCTCTTTAAAATATACGGAAATATTTCACCACAAAACAAATGTGCGCTTTCACAGGCAGTTTCTTGCACACAGAAGAATATGTAATTAGGTGCATTTTATGCTTTTCCTTCCATCTTTTTAGGCAAAAATTACACTTTTCCCTTGACATTCCCATAAATGCATACATATGACACGGAAAAAGCGCAACTCGCCATTCTCTGCTCCTGCAAAAAGCACTTAGTGCCGCCAAAGTCTTTTTAAAGCAAGTCACGTCACTCGGCAGCCATATTGGCCATGGGGTCGGGCAGCGACTTTGACCGGAACAAGACCAGGCTCTATCTAAATGAATGGGGAGAGAGCTGGATGTCCATGTTCCGAGGTGTAAGAGACATAAAAATCACATGTTTGAAATCGCGATGAAAATCTGACTAAAATCGCTGAAAAGGTTTGGTGGTTTTGTATCAAATTAACGCTTAAAAAGCCTTTTTCTTACTGGTAATTTTGGACTGCGCATGCTCTATTCTTCACGACGCAGCTTTCAAAAAGCGTGACCGCCAAGGATCGGCAAAATGATTGGAGCAACGGCACTGGAAGAGGCGGGACATGTGCAACCATAGCCAACCGGTGTAAACAACCGCCATCTTTCGCGTTACGAAGTTACCCCATGCTTTTCAATGGGCGATTTTTCCAGTGCAGTGTCTCCTCATATATAAGTGTCTCTGGTGCCGCTTGTTTGTGCATGTTTTTACGCACACGTACAATCACGCCTCAAGTGGGTACAAATGTATTAATACAGAGAAGAGTGGCACATAAACATAGCATGTAAAACAATTAAACAGTATGAAACAAAATATAGCTTGAATATTGTGACTATCAAAGTAAAGTAAAATGTTTGTTGTGCCTATGAAAACAATTACATCACATCTCATGTTTCAGAAAATAGTAGAAGATTAACTAAATAAAAGACAAAGAGTAAACACCCAAATCAAAATCAGGAAAACTGCCTGCATTGGCACCATTATTTCTCACTTCATCTTCACACTTTATGCAGCAAATCCTCCTGGAAAAAGGAATAGAAAAGGCATAATAGGTGAACTGTCCACTGAGACCCCGCCATTGACACACAATTACAAAGCATTAAAAACTGGCATTTGACCCATGCATACACAACATAAAACCGTACACAAACATAAAAACATCAATACACACTATCAGATATAGATTAAATAAAAGTATACAAACCTTTCTAACTATGAAGGTGAAATCAAATGTTTCATCTTCTGCTCTCCATCTGTCATGATCATCTGTTGTGACTCTCCTAACATCAATAGCTTTTACCACCCTGGATGAATGAATAAATGGGTGTAAATAAACAAATTGAAAAAAAGGAACAACATTGTAAAATCTAATAGCTATTCTTAGGCTACTTAAAATGTTTAGTTAGTATAACTCAGTTTTTGTCTTTTGTGGATTATGTTGATTTTGTCTTTTGTCTACTTGCCTAAAATGAGTGTAATTAGACATTTCACGTTGAGATCCGTTCATGGGGCGCCACGGATGTCTATCAAATGCGCATAGCTCATCCAACACGGTCTCGCACCCAACTCGTCGAACGAGGACGCATGCCAAGCCCCCTGGCATCAATATCGGAAGCCGAAGGTGCCCCCGTGCGTTCATATGCAACGCGAAGGGCTGCCATTGACATCAGTGTAAATCCTTTGGCGTCGAATGTAGACGCAAGAAGGCAACGGAAACTTCTCGGATGTTCTGTGATTGGTTACCAACATCAGGCGAGAATTTGGGTGTTAGTGTCCAGACTGCCTTAGCAGCGTGAAAAATATCACTGCGCAAGGCAGGATGGGAACACCCAGGCTACAAGGTTTATGGAAATGTAGCACTTTTCCATCTAAAATATTGTTTTAATAATCCTGTTAGATTTAGGATTTAGGTTGGCCATCTCCTGCCAAGGTGGTCCCGCTATGTTGGATAGCACGCATTTCAGGTTTGGCTGCAAATAAGAAAGTGGCTACATTCCACTATTTACACCCGGATGAAAATAATCACTCCGTTTTTGTTAATGTATAATGTTTTTCTTTTTCTCATTACTCTTTATTGTGGATTTTCAGGATGTTTATGTCATAGAACAACTGATGAGCAAAATGACTAAGGGATTTTCAGAGTATTGTCAGGATTACCACTGAGGAGAAGACTATTACTAAAATATTACGGGTTAAAATGTTAAATGTCACATTTTCGCATAAATCGCCAGTATACGGTCTACAGTTTCATATTGTGGACAGATTTCACAGAAAAACATACGTTTTGACTGTTACTCGGTGAAGATTCAACACATTAGCAGTCATTCCCATTGTCCACGCCGCTTAAAAAGGTGATTTTCTCCTCTTCTGGCATATCGTGACGGGAGAACCATGTCAACTTTGGATGCAGTTATCTTAGCGATTTTTGTAATAACGATATACATGTCGTTAGAAAGCATAGTTGAACCAGTTGAAGTTATACAGGAGTACAAATATCTGGGCACCGTCATTGATGACAAACTGCGTTTTGATTCAAACACAGAGGTGATTCTTAAAAAATGTCAACAGCAGCAGTATTTTCTGAGGAAATTATACTCCTTTGGAGTGAACAGGAATATTCTTAAATTGTCACCTCCTTTATTGAAAGTATACTGACTTTTTCATCAATATGCTGGTTTCGCTCTCTATCCATCCCTTGCTAGGACTAACAGGAGGAAGGCTACTTTTACTTTTGAGGCTAATCGCCTTCTGAACTTAAATATGCTATATATAGCATATAATATATATATATATATATATATATATATATATATATATATATATATATATATATATATATATATATATATATATATATTTAATTGAATTAAATTGAATTGAATTTAATACAGTATAGTGGTATTGGGGAGGGGGCTCTTTGGGGCCTTTTCAGTGTTGGGCCCTTAGAATTGTTCAACCTCCCCTCCCCCCTTATGAGAGATGTAGCAACTGGACTAATAGTTGAGGAAGGAAGTTTATATTCACAACAATTTCACTGCACAACTAGGATTATGCACATTTGTTCCTTGCTCCTGCCTCCAACACAACCGATACTTTACCCTTTGCAGACTGCACATCGTATGCTCTATGCACAGGATTAAGATATTGGGGATGGTCATCTACTTAATGGTTTGTGGCACCAATAAACAATTACATGAAATATGACAACAACAGTATAGTGTCAATGTCACTTAGTTGTATTTAATTTCAAGATTAGATTTCTGTAAGGCTTTATATGCGATATCTTTAAGAATATGTTGACTGGGGCTGTTGCATTCTGGGAACAAGCTTCCGAGTGAAGTTATATCAACTAAAGTCATCAAGTTATATCAAGTAAAGATATCAAGTTATATCAACGAAACAACAACAAATTGGGTTTTACAGTCTGGATGATTTTTGAAATACTTTTTAAGTGTTATAGTGTGAAAATACAAGCATTTAAAAAACGTATGCATCACTTCCTGCCAGGACTTTTACAGGTTTTTGAAAAATCACTGAAGTAATGTTGATGCTGAAGGAATGATGATAGTAGAGAGTAGGCAAGTGTTAATTAAAATAAACTCCTTGTGTAGGTTAGTAAGGCTACTTACACACTTTCCAATGCCTTGTTATATGAGTGCAGACCCTTGTTGTACTACTGTACAAGTTTGATACCATTCCGGGCATTATTAGTGGGGTAATTTACGAGACATAGCACTGGTTCCGTTAGCACCTGAACTAAGCTATCCAGCTGAAGGCAACCACTGACAAATGTTCAACCAAAGGAAAGAAGTTTCTGGGGGAGTGTTTGGCCCGAGGACATGGTACAAAGCACTGTAGTATAGGGTGAAATTACACTTTAACACTATCTGGAGAAAATATCATGCAAATAGCCTTATTGGAAGCATATTTAATGCTTTTTAAATGCCCCCCACCCCCCCACTACATTGTTGGCAGAAGACAGGTAACATAACAGGGCATAAGGAAGAAGAGACTCTCACCTAAATTCTTGCAGGCTGGTGCAGGCTTCCATGAGGGAGTAGATGCCATCTTTAATGCCATCACTCAAGCTGTCCACAACCAACTCCATTTCTTTTAGACCAGTCAGGTTGGACAGAGAGGACAGGAAAGCCTTAACACGGTCATCCACATCTGATGTACATGCTGACATCTCGCTGCAGTCACAGATACAGTAGGAACACAACATTTAAACTGAAATGTAACTTCCTTTTTTCCTTTTCCTTTATGTTAAATCTTCAAAATGTATTGAGTTAATAGATCATGTTGAATACATTCAGCATGCTAATCAAATGTGTGCCTTTCATACCTCAGTATCTCACTGCTGTGTATTTTGCTGAAGAGGGAGGTCCAGCCCTGAACACTGTCTGCTGTCTGTGATATTGATTTGAATGTGATGGCAAACAGAGAAGGTGGGCTTACTTTCTCACCAACAATTGACAACCTGAAACAAAAAACCCAAGTATACACTGTAAAATGTAATAGCTTTCCTTCACTTAGAAGTAGGTAGAATTCACTTTTTTGTCTTTTGTTGAGATTACTTGCCTAAAATAAGTGTTGCTTAATTTTGAGGTAGAAAGTAAAAGATCAATTAAACAATACTTGGATTTCTGAAGTTTGTGCTACACTGTTTGTAAACCTGTCGTACAACCTGTTAGTTAACCTTACTATTTAAAAGCATGCAAACCGATTGCACTTGCAATTCTTATTTCAGATTAGTCTGTAATTTCAAGTTGTGCGAACAAACGTTTTTGAAATCTGGTTTAGGCTCATAGTAGGGATATTGTCAATATTCTATAATATGGTGCCTGATATCATTGGAAAGGGGCCATTTTAGGGGCCAATTTCTGCCTAAACTGTATGCTTTCTTTTATCCCTCTGGCATGTAAAACACCAAGGACACAAAATTCAACAACCTCAATACTCAATGCACTCTGTTGATTCAGAAAATGTACAATATGCCCATACAATCTATTTGTGAGAGCCTTAAATTAGATGTTTGAAGACTAGTGAAGCCAGCACAAGTCTTCAAAATAGAATGGAACCAATAGAATGGACAAATAGATACCCTATTAGTCCAGGGCCAAACGGCCTGTTTCTTCATGTACAGTTGTTGTAATTGTTTCAATAATGTTGTCAACATAATACTTGTAAGTGGTTTAAAGGGAAGCTTTCGCTTTTCGTTTTTGCTCGTATTATGCTTGCATATTTCTCTGCAGAGCTTCCCCTACAGCTTTAGCGTGTATATTTTACAAAACTCCTCAATCGGTCAGTCTGCCGTGCCTTTTCATGAGACTTCACATGACACTTCCTGGAGTAGATCATGGGTGCGTGCCCGAGGGCTCCTGAAATTGCAAGCGTGGTTTTACCGCTACAGACCACTAGGGCGGCCGAAAAAAACATTGTTCGAGCGGTAAAGACTCATTTAATCATATATAACAGTATGGAACTAATTGATTAACTGAAAAACGTTGCATAGTTTACCTTTAAAGTGTTTCTATGATGTATTTTGATATTCATCAACTTTCAGTTAGAATGTCAAAAAGAAGCTCATGAACGGAATGTTGATGGATTTTGACAATTTATGGATTTTATGGCAATGAGTCCCTTTAGGACGACCCACTGAAGCTGTATAACACCAAAGAGCCAATCACTGGGCTGCAGGCACGCACATCTTAGTCCTGTCCCGCGGCTACAAATCGCAACGTGCCTGCGTACTTCCTCTTGATTCAACGCGACTGATAAAAACCCAAGCAGCCCACGCACGTGTTTCAAGAAATGACGGTGCCACACTGGCATGCTCTTCCCGGTGTGGTTGGCATCCTCTTCTTCGTTGCCATGAAAACAATCCAAAAAGTTACGCTAAATATTATAAATAGAAGGAGGAGGAGGAGGAGGAGGAGGAGGAGGAGGAGGAGGAGTATGACGTTTAGATTGACTAACGAGCTGTAAAATGATGCTAGCGGGTTAAGAATATAATTGGCTAGAGTTTTTTGAGCCCGTTCCACAAATGATTGAGTGTTTAATTTCCATTTCAGTGCTTCCAACTCAGTGGCTGTAAGTGGGTTAGGAATAGGATTTCAAGTGGAAAAAAAGCAAATTCCATACCCTACCTTTAAGCAAATAATCTCAAAAGGCAAAATAAGAGTAACCAACAAAACACAAAAGCTGAGTAATACTAGCTGAAAAATTGTAAGTAGCCTAGGAGTAGCTATTTTTTACAGTGCACTTTAACATTAAAGAGACCCTATGCAACTTTTTAATAGTCATAAAATTGCTCAGAAATCGTTCATCATTGCTTGACTGACCAGTTTAATCGAAAACAGCAATATTTCCTCCCGCCCCCAGTGTCCCTATCTGCTATTGCAACCTTGCAGTTTCTGCAGGAGACGATCGCTCCTTGTTTACATCTGGAAGTCTGAGACGCGTAAGGAACAAGAAGAACCACGCTTGCAATTTATATATTTATATATAGCCTATATATGTATAAATATACACGCTAAAGCTGTCGGGGAAGCTCGGCAGAGAAATATGCAAGCATAAAACGAGCGAAAACGAAAAACGAAACCGAAACCAGAGATGAAATCGCCAATCCTGCATAGTTCCTCTTTAAATACACTCATTTTAGGCAAGTAATCTCAAAAGGCAAAATCAGAGTAATCAACAAAACACAAAAGTTGAGTTATACTAACTCAATATTTTAAGTAAGAATAGCTATTACATTTTACAGTGTTGATTTTACACCGTTTTCTATTAATCATCTCACCCAAATACCCATTTCCATTTTGTCATGTCAGCTATGAATATTACCTGAAGCCGCTCTCATCTTTTTCCATACGGAGGCTACAGCAAAAACCCATCTTCCTCATCCGTCCTTGAGTCTTAAAGGAGACACTGTAGGGACAGAGAAGGCAACTGAAGTACTAAACACTGAATTCATACCACTGATTTCTTCACTCTTCTCCTTAAGCTCTGGTATCAGGCCAGTAAGTAGCTTTGCTACTGTGGTAATTTATCAAAGTGCTACTATAATCTCAGACTGTGGTAACATCTGCTGTTCTAATACCTTTACATGTGATTTAGATTGATTGTTGGCTATGGCTTTAGAACAATAAGCATGTGATGGAATAGTTTGAGTCCCTTTTCCATTAAAAAGTTAATTTGTTTAAAAACGATGCACATCAAAAAGTTAGCGCGACACTTGTGATGGAAAATGACTGCTATCGCTGTAACATTGGTTTTGTTGTGATAAGTTCATTTAAAAAAAGAAAAGTTAATAAGTTCATCCACTGGGTTTAATATTTTTTTGGGCTTTTTATGCCTTTAATCGGACAGGACAGTAGAGAGTATGACAGGAAACGAGCGGGAGAGAGAGTAGGGGTGGGATCCGGAAAGGACCACGGGGCGGGAATCGAACCCGGGTCGCCGGCGTGCGGTGCAGGTGCCCCAGCCAGTCGCGCCACGGCTGGGGCCGAGTTTATGGGATTTTTTGACCATTCTTCAACAACAGGTCACAGTGTGAGGTCACACACTGATGTTGGACTGGCTTTTGTTGTTGGCATAGGCTACTACGGTTTCTATTTTCTCTCTGTCGCTCGCTTTGCTCTGCTATTTTGAATGAGAAATATGACTCATTAAAACGGCATATTTAACGGATTCACTCCCCCCGATGCAATGCTATAATTTGATTATACACGTTGTAGGCCCACGCAACAGTTTACAGTTAACCTGACAGACCGACTATGCGTAGCGTTTCAAGGTGGAACAATGCGCTGCATCAAGACGAGCTTTAAGTTCAAATTCACGATGGCATGGACTGTTTTATTAGTCAAAGGATAACCGAACGACCAAACTCGCCAGCCTACTACTCGCGTTAGAAACTGACTGAAACTAAGCAATTTAAACAACAGAACTGGTAAGGAGTGGATAATAATCTACCCAGATAGCAAAATGTATTTGGCTCGGATCCGCCAGGGATTCCCAAACTGTGGAACGCATACCACCTACCTGCTACTAGTAGATAGCCTATGGAAGGGCTATGGTGGAGAGATGTTAAAAAAATGAACTTTTAAAATATTTTGTAATTGATTGATTGAATAACTTCTAAACCATTTGTAAACTCTATAGTAGGCTATGTTTCCATTAAAAAGGGGCGGCTTATTAAACATGATGCCTGGCATACCGCTGACCTAGGCTACTGTTAAATTGCACAAAACAAAGATGGAAGGATTGCTTTTTTCATGAACATGGCCTAAAATAGCTAAATCATCATATAACCCAATGGACTAATTATTTGTTCTATGTTTGGGTTTGATGGAGTCTATTTAAAAAAACTTTCACTATCCATTGTTCATGTTCATACTTAAGAAATGAGAGGGGTTTGTGTTTAAAAACATTCTCAATGTATAAATTTGATTTTGTGCAACTTGTAGTTGATACAAACAAGGTGTTACAGATTCAGTAAGGGTAAGGTACCGAAAAAAATACCGTTGAATACCGACACCGAACCTCAGGCACCGGCACCGGTACCGATATCGGTTCAAATGCGATAGGTACCCAACCCTACACTTGTGTAGTGTTAATGTCCTATTACAATGTAAACGTTTACATCTCTAAACAGTCTTGATTGTAGAACTACTTTCCGCCACATATCAACTTTCTACTTGCAGGACAAACTGCCGTTGCTAGTTCTAAATGAATGGTTGCTATGGCCAAAGGCCAGTCGTTAGTTCCAAGTGGATAGTTGCTACGGCCAAAAGCCAGTCGTTAGTTCTGTCTCTCCCGTTGTCAAGCGGGCATATTCCAGGATTCTGATGAACTTTAGCTTTGAAAGATCGCTATTTTTATAGCCTACAATCCACCTCCGTCATATGCTACAATGTTGCTATGTTCTGAACGTCTGTGTTTCAGCTTGGATGCAACGTGACTGTTCATTTAAACTTCACAACGAGTTTGCCGTATTAATATTCAAGTGTGATACGGGCAACACATTCGAACGACTTAAAAGGTAGCCTGTTATACGAAGTTAATGGCCACCCCATCAGCCAATCAGAGAAGAGAATCCCATTGTTAAAGCAACACTAAAAAGTTTTTCCTACCTCAAAATAATGTTTCCAAAATCATTTAATTGGTTCATCAACTCATAACAGGGTGAACGGCACTTCTGCATTCACTTTGCGGCCCTCTATCGGCTATTACCGCACTATGTAACTTTACCAGATTGGGTAGCGTACCAGCAGTTTGATGAAATGAGACATAAGAAAGTACAAATCTGACTTGCTTCGATGTCGCAATACATCATACAGTCACAAAATCATGCAACATACTCTACAGTCTACATTGTCTGTGGACATCGTTATTTGCTAGATAAACAAATAGTGTACGTACAACAGAGGAAAAGTGCTTTAGTGTTGCTTTCAGGGAGAGTTCATTGCGTACACCTCATCCATTAATTCCGAATCAGGACACCTCAGCGGCCATTATCCTTACATAATGACTGGTGGATAATACATTATCTCTTACTTACTCACTGCATGCTTCATAGAAAAACGGCTACTCTCAACTTCACTGTGCAACCTCGATGGTAAAGTAGTTATAATTAACATTTGTTTTTATTTTCTTACCATAGTTTGCCAGGGTGTTTAATCAAATAGGAGAGGACCAGTTCAGCCAAGCTCACTGTGATGCAGTCCACCTTCAGCTCCACCTTTTCCACATTAGGCTTGAAGATGTGATCAACTACACGCCCTGTGTTACTGCATGTGCATACATCATGGAGTATGGATACACAACAGGATACATGTTTCTGATTATTCTACTGAGAATTTTCTTAAAGCCATTAAAACAAATGCAACTTTTACCATAGTTCTTCAAAGACATGTTCTTCTGCAGTCCAATTGGAAAAACAAGGTAAGGCAATTAGCCAAAATGATTTACTGTTATTAAGCTACAAGTTAGTTATAGACAGTGGTATAGATTTTCAACTTGCAAAAAAGTTCTGTCTGTACTGCCTCACCAAGACAAATGTGCAATAACAGACTACAGTAAGTACACTGTAAAACCCAATTTGTTGCTTCAACTTAAATATTTATTGCCGCAAAATAATGTTATGTGAAGACAACAAAGACAATGAGTTAACGCAAATAAATTGTTAATGGTTAATTTTGGTTAATTTCCGTTAGGGATCAACTTAAGTCATCAGGTTATATCAACTAAAGGTATCAAGTTAAATCAACTAAGTGCTGAAGTTAAATCAACTAAAGGTATCAAGTTAAGTCAAGTTATCAACTAAAGCTTTTAAGTTATGCAAACAGTACTGACAGTACATGGTAACCTCGAGAAACAGAGATCTATGTGAATAATTGGATTTCTCCTTTAAATCAGTCAGATCCAACCTCCATGTGAAACTAACCTCTGTTCAACTTCTAGGGCTGTGAAATTACCTGAATAAGCCTTTCCAGTCCAAATCTGAGGATGACTTGGATTTGAATGTGATTTCAGACAGATTAGCATCTCTGTTTGTATCCAAGCTCATACGACAACCACCAATTGACAACCTGAAATCCATAAACAGCTTGTCAATCATCTCACCAAAATGCCCATTTCCTTTTTGTACACGTCAACTACACATATTACCTGAAACCGTTCTCATCTTTTTCCATATAAAGACTTGAGCAAATGCTGTCCACATCTCCATTTGTCTTGCTCTCAATGGAAACACTGTAAGGAGAGAGAAGGCAGCAGAAGTAAACACTGGAATCACACATTTCACTCATCCCCTCTGGCTATGATAAGAGGCCAGGAGGCCCTGGCTTGGTCAGCAACTAGTTTTGTGCTACTGTGACCTCAGATGATATAACGTCGGGTCTGCTATATTTTGTGCATCCTGAAGTGTGCAAGGGTCCAATAAGGCCTCATGAGGGCCAATAAGGCCAATAAGGGTTCATGTAGCCTTTTTGGAGCTGCATAGCCAAAAAAAAGGGTCACATATATAAGGCTATATATGAGTATAATCATTTGCGACTATTATTTATGAAAACCCCGCAACCTTTTAAGTTGTGTTTGGCTTCATTTAGTGCACCCCAAGTGCATGGAAACCTTATGTAGACTACCTACCCATCCTGCGACACACATGTAGACTACCTACCCATCCTGCGACACACATACAGTATGTAGACTACCTACCCATCCTGCGACACACATGTAGACTACCTACCCATCCTGCGACACACAGGCTACAGTATGTAGACTACCTACCCATCCTGCGACACACATGTAGACTACCTACCCATCCTGCGACACACATAGGCTACAGTATGTAGACTACCTACGCATCCTGCGACACACATCATTATGGCGAAACACGGCAGGTGAAAACATCTTTTTTTTAGCATTGTTCAATTTCGAGATTTTGTGCTAGTTTAGATAGATAGATAGATAGATACTTTATTGATCCCCAAGGGGAAATTCAAGGTCCCAGCAGCTTAAGACACCACACACAACATACAGTACAATGTAAACAATGTAAACAAGAAAATTAAAAAGCAAATCAACAATCAACATGACTAAAGGAGCAGTAGAATACTATAGATAAGGTATGCATGAATGTACTGAGGATTGGTACTGTGATCCAGTCTGAGGTGTGTGTCAACTTGGTAGTGCAAATAAGTCCAACAGTGCAACAGTGCAAGATTAAATTCTAGTGACCAGTAATAAATATGTACAGTACAAAATGTAAGCATAGTAATAATAATAACAGTACTAATATAAATATATGGACAATTAAAATAAACTTAACATAGTAATAATATAAGAGTTAGACATGAGGGTAGACATGTAAGCCATGCCATGTAAGTGTATAAGAGGGTGGAGGTGCAGATATACTATGCATAGAAGTCCAACTCTCCTTTTCCCTTCAGTGAAGCATTGTACAGTTGTATGGCCCTGGGTACAAATGACTTTCTCAGTCTGTCTGTTGTGCATGTCATGGAGCGTAGTCTCCAGCTGATCAAGCTCTTCTGCTGTATGATAGTGCTGTAGAGTGGATGACAGTCATTGTCCAGGATGCTGTGTAGCTTGTTCAGGGTCCTTTTGTCTGATACTGAAGTGATGCACTCCAGATCAGCTCCCACAACAGAGCCAGCCTTCCTTACCAGCCTGTCTAGTCGCCCAGCATCCCTCTTCCTAGTGCTTCCTCCCCAGCATGCCACAGCATAGAAGAGGACGCTGGCAACAACAGACTGGTAAAACATCCAGAGGAGCTTGCTGCAGACATTGAAGGAGCGCAGCCTCCTCAGGAAGTACAGCCTGCTCTGCCCTTTCTTGTATATTGCTTCAGTGTTGACTGACCAGTCCAGTTTATCGTCCAGATGTACGCCCAGGTACTTGTATGTGTTCACCACCTCCACATTGACCTCCTCAATGGTGACTGGCAGCAGAGCAGGCTTAGACCTCCTGAAATCTACCACCATCTCCTTGGTCTTGGTCGTGTTGAGTTGTAGGTGGTTGAGTCTGCACCATTGCACAAAGTCCTCCACCAGGTTCCTGTATTCCTCCTCCTGCCCATCCCTGATACATCCCACAATTGCAGTATCGTCTGAAAACTTCTGCATGTGACATGACTCCGTGTTGTAGCAGAAGTCAGACGTGTAAAGGGTGAACAGGACTGGGGAGAGCACCGTTCCCTGTGGAGCACCTGTGCTACAGTGTTGGAGAGGCAGTCCTTCAGTCTGACAAACTGTGGCCGCTCTGTCAGGTAGTCTGCAATCCAGGATACTAGATGAGCATCCACACCCATCTGCAGGAGCTTGTCACTCAATCTGGGGGGTTGGATGGTGTTAAAAGCACTAGAGAAGTCAAAGAACATGATTCTCACAGCACTTTTCCCCTTGTCCAGGTGAGAGTGTGTCCTGTGTAGGAGGTAGGAGATTGCATCGTCGACGCCCACTTTCTCCTGGTATGCAAACTGTAACGGATCTAGTGCATGGCGCACCTGTGGCCTAAGTATCCCCAGAACCAGTCTCTCCAGGGTCTTCATCAGGTGTGATGTGAGAGCAACTGGCCTGAAGTCATTCAGCTCACGTGGATGTGGTTTCTTGGGGACGGGGATAAGACATGATGTCTTCCACAGTGTTGGGACTTTCCCGAGACGTAGACTTTGGTTGAAGATATGCTCCAGTGGCTCTCCCAGTTCAGCAGCACAGGCCTTGAGCAGTCTTGGACACAGTCCGTCAGGTCCGGCTGCTTTCCTGGGATGGAGTTTCTTCAGCTGTCCTCTAACTTGATCTGCCGTTATGATGAGGGGGGAGGGGAGGGGGTGAGGAGTTACCAAGGTCTTGGTCACTCCGGGGGGTAGGGGAGGAGGGGACGTGCTGCACTGGGGGTGAGGGGGGAGGTGTGAGTTGGGCACTTAAGCCAGCAAGAGCAGTGTCCGTAGTTGATGGTGCTAGTGATGTTGATGGTGATGGTTTGTGATGGTGATAGTTTGCTACCTTAGCATGTATTCTACCACCCTAATACAACGACAAAGTCCGATTTGCACATTTAAGTGTTTATTTCATGACATTTTGTCTACTTGCGCCTATATATTTCTTCTAATTTTACCAAAAGTTCCCATTCTAAAGTGTCATGTACTACCGCGACCGTGATCCAAATCATATTGTGTCTGACACCGTTGGAAAGCCCTGTTTCTCCTACATGATGCTATGAGATCCAAATATGGGCATTTCCTTTGTATTAGCAACCAATCGCGAAAGTTCAAAGACTAGTCTAAGCTGAGAATGCATTTCATTGGCAGTGTTTCAAGGCTGTTTTCTCAAAACGAGTTTTTCCCCACACTTCATACAAAGCATCTCCACTTCTGCAGCACCTACATACACCAAACCTTCTAGTCTTATTCCTAACTATATTTGGAAGATATTTACAGAGGGATTTGTTGATATAGCATTCTTGGCCTGATTTATATGACTTTATATGCCTAAATATAGGGCATATATATATAAAATATTTTTTGTTTGATATATTATCAACACAGCAAAACAATAATTTTCAAACTGGCTTTTTCCAATAGTCAGATTCTTCGCATCAAAATATATGCAAATTAGCGCATATTTAACTAGCTATAGGCTAATTAGCATATTTAAACATAAAATTAAAGAAAACTTACAATACATTTTTTCTCCTATTTTTCCCCTATTCACCTGTAGTGTCTCGCCTTAAAGATGCACAGCTTTGGGATATCCCAAAGGGCAGCAGGTGTTGGGGCGTTTCATTCCTAATTTGTAACGACCCGGTGACGAAGAGTCGCCAGAGAAGTGCAGGACTACGTCAGCATTTTGGACCAAAATGCCATGGCATGTTTCAACCTGTAGAAGGCGCGGGGAGCTACATGCTTTATGTCAGTTATTAGCTGTTGGCTAATTAGCTGGTTTGAATTGCATTGAGCTCAATGAGAATGAAACCAGCTAATTAGCTAACAGCTAATAACTGACATAAAGCCTGCCAAACTCAGTATGTTAAGGGTATAGTGTTGCCATGGGGTTATTTGAATTCCAAAGGCCAAGGGGACTTTATCAGGGTGCATAGTGTCCTGGATCCATGAAATAACTGGCCTTTAAAAATAAAAATAAAAATCCCCTATGGGAATTTAACATGGGCGTTCCAATAGAGCTCCACAGTCCCACCCACAGCCTTGTCCGGAAGTAAAAATCCAATACAATTTCTCCATTGACAACTGGAGAATAAGCCATAAAATCGTAACCGTCCATGGTAGACTTAAAACCAGCTACGATGTGACTAATTGCGATTATACCTGCTCATATAGATGTCAAAAGTTAACGGGGCATCAACCTTGTTTTGAGAAAACAATGTTTTATTCACGATTTAACGAGAGAGTACTACACTACCCAACACCCTACCGTGTAAAACTAGTGAAAGCAGAGCCTTTGATTGGTAGAGATCGCCGTTGCCATGGCAATCCCAAACAAACTGTACTCAACTTTTCCCGCGCCTATCGTCCAGCTTCGTCTCGCTGGAACTTCAAAACATAAAATGGCTGCAGGGCTGTCAGGACCGATGTGTGGTCTTCCGAAAAAGAACGGGTTTCTCATCTTGAAGGTTGAATTTACTCAATGGAAACGGTAGGAAGTAATCATCCTCTTTTCTTAGATTAATATGGAACCATGTTAAACTGTCGTTAGGCTGCAAATGTTGGAAATGTGTGTACGTTTGCAAAGCATCACGGGATTTGAGTTTTCTAATTCGGAATTTAAGATATGTACACAGTCTTGTACCTTTCGCTTTTTTTACATTTTCTGTTCATTTTTTCACTCGAAATTATAAGTTATATGCTTATGAGTCACATCGTAGCTGGTTAGCCTAAGGCATGGTCTAAAACTCTTTATATACGGATTTTTCCAGAAGTCAATGGGAGAAATGAATGAGAAATTTACTTCCGGACAAGCACCTCTCTCGGAGGAGGGGCGGGACTGTGGAGCTCTATACTTAAGACCCCCTGTATTTTAAACGGACACTGTGTAAGCCTGAGGAAATTTCATTGTGAAATTCTCCCATCTAGCGGTTAGGGATTATATCGCAGTCTATAGAGACTATGGTAGCCATCTCACGTCAAAAAACTCAAAGATCTGCGACGAGACAAAACTGTTGCAGAGGTGTGAATTAAATTAAATTATCTTTTACTGTCTATGATTAAACGTTGCACATCATTGCCAGCATTTGCAAGCCGTTGCAAAGCATTCAGGTTGTTGTAGCATAAGGTTCATCTCGTGAATCTACCAAGACAATTTCCCCTTGGGGATCAATAAAGTATCTATCTATCAATGGCCCTAGTTCCAGTCTCCTAGTTTTCTCCTACTTTTCTCTATTGTCGTTGCTTGTGTGTGATGCCAATAAAGCTCACTTTCGGACACGTAAATTATTTCACTTTGCCTGTTAACCGAGCTAAGCACAATAGCTAGCTAGCAGTAGCACAGTACATAGAAAGTTAATGTGAAGGGCTAGTCAGGCTGGCTAGCTAGGTAGCTAAGGACTGTGGTTAAACCTTACAGTCTATGGGTTAAACTTGTTGTTGCAAACTAACCTGAAATAACATAAAATCGAAACTTCCCCATTGTCGTTACTTGTGTGTGATACCAATAAAACACACTTTCAGACACAATAAACCATTTTATTTAGCCTGTTAACCGAGCTAGCTAGCTAACGTTTGCACCAAAGGCGTTAGCAGCTAATGGGTAGGGATGTTCGCTAGCTAAGCTAGCGGTTTTGTACACGCAACCTTACAAGTTGGTTACAGCTCCTCGAGTCACGGTAAAATGTCATGTTTGGTACATAGCTAATTTAGATACACTTATGATGTGGGTGCTTGCGTGTCTTAATTTGTATAGAAATGGCCGTCTTCACGCTGCTTCTCTGTGTAACGTGAAACGCGTTTTCCCCAGCGGTATTACCAGGTAGTGTGTCCCTCTCGGCCGTTCATACACCGGAAAGACATGGAAGTCTTCCGGCAACGTCCCTTTCAATGTAAATGCCGGGAAGTGATTCTTCGGCCAGGAGGACAAGTCAGATCATTGGCATATGTTATTTTACACCAAAGAGGATCTATTTATGAATGAAGCCGTTGATTTGAGGTACTAAAACACTTAAAATCCTACATAATGTACCTTTAAGGAAAACATTTATTTATTTACAATACATTATTCATTCACAAAATTAATGTGCTTAAAGGTTGAATAGTTCTCTATTGTTTCATTTAAGGCATTAAGATAAATTTCCAAAAGATGATTTTATATTTAACTTTAAGCATGTGTTCTAATACTTTTGGAGGGCACTGTATATCTCCAATACGGAATCATACAAAGTTTTACTTTTCTCGGGAAACACAATTTTTGTCAATATTAACCCTGGTATGAGTGTAATTTCAATCAATCAACAGCTAAAAAAAACATATTTTAGGGTGCAGTTACACTTTGACCTTAAGTTAAACCAATATGGTTTTTTGCTGCTGTTTTGTAAATAGAATGCACTATCTGCACTGATAATATCATTTTACTATTTTTAGAAGTGTCTATCTTTTGTGCACTTTTTTCTTTCACCGTGAGATGGAGATAAATGCTTTTGATAATTCTTCTGTATGTCTACATGTGGAGAAATTCACAATAAAGCTAACTTTGACAAATTCATATTTTCTTACCATATTTTGTTAGGGTGTTTATTCAAAGAGGTGAGGATGATTTCAGCCAATCTCACTGAGATACAACTTGACGTAAGCTTCACCTCCTCCACATCGGATTTGGAGATGACGACACCAACTTCAGGAAGTTTCAGTTCTTCTTTGTTACTGCATGTGACCCAACACAAACACCACACATGCACACACAGAATAAGATACATAGATTACCCTACTGAGAATTGTCCTCATGTCATTTCAATAATTCAGATTTGTTGTATAATATACATACAAGTGTCATCAAAGACAGTTGTCTACAATAATGTATATTTACTGTCAATATACTAAATGCAAGTTATGCCAGGTTAAAACAAGACAAGAGAAACTCTGGTCCTACAATAACCTAGGGTCTATATTTGGGTGATAGCGGGTGTAAATTCCTCTGGGACCAAAATTACATCAATCAGTACAGTTTTGTATGGACTATTTCCACATATACATCATGCATACAGTACCTTTGTTCAAGAGTGTGACATTCCAGCAAGAAGCGCTCCCAGTTCACATCTAAGGATGACTTTGCTTTGAGGGTGATGCCAGGACCTTGATGGAACAATCTTTTCCCTGTCATCAGCCTACCTGAAAACCTGTAATCCATAAACCATAGATTTTACACACAGTTGTCAATTAGTCATTTTGATTTAATTTGATGTTTTACAAAGCTCTGCATTATATAATTGATGCTCTGTCATTGATCACCGTCATTCTATCACACAGGTGGAATGATATGTAGCAGTGAAATATATTAGCTATTATTTTCTTTATTTTTTTGTGATGAATTTTATAAAATGTTATTATTAGGGCTGTCAATTGATTAAATCGATGTTTAATCTAATTAATTACATACTCTGTGATTAATTAATCTAAATTAATCGCATATAAAGTGTTATCGTAAAATCGCATTGTCAACACTATTTCTTTGCAGTAATGTGGTACTTAAAGGAATACGCCACCCAAAAATGAAATTAAGCTAGTCTCGGTCACCCCCAGAGTTAGAACAGTGAAAAAAACCCGGTTAAAATCCGTCCGGGCATTCTCCTGCTTTGGGAGCAGCGATGTTAGCTTTAGCTTAGAACAGTTGCTGTAGATGAAGGGTGTCAGTGAGCACGTCCTCCAAAAAAGTGACCGAGACGTCTACATTGTTTTCTAAATATATCTTGGGAGCCGTGTGTTCAAAACGAGTACAAATCATAATGCAAAATCGAACGAGACTATTACCTGGGCAGATCTTTACTTGGAACTATTTTCAGCCTCATCGCCGACGAAGCACCGCTAGCTAGGCGCAAAGTTCTCACGTAGCACCACTTGTGAAGTTCCAGTCGAATCTAGTTGGGAGTTTACAAAACTGCTACGTGAGAACTTTGCGCCTAGCTAGCGGTGCTTCGTCGGCGATGAGGCTGAAAATAGTTCCAAGTAAAGATCTGCCCAGGTAATAGTCTCGTTCGATTTTGCATTATGATTTGTACTCGTTTTTAACACACGGCTCCCAAGATATATTTAGAAAAAAATGTAGACGTCTCGTCACTTTTTTGGAGGACGTGCTCACTGACACCCTTCATCTACAGCAACTGTTCTAAGCTAAAGCTAACATCGCTGCTCCCAAAGCAGGAGAATCCCCGGACGGATTTTAACCGGGTTTTTTTCACTGTTCTAACTCTGTGGGTGACCGAGACTAGCTTAATTTCATTTTTGGGTGGCGTATTCCTTTAAGAGTTGACGAACTCCGGTGATAAGCAAATTCTGTGCTGCAGACATTGCAGAGGACTTTGTTTTAATCAACTTTCTCTTTAACACCGTCAGGCTGTTTTTTTAAAAGTAAATGTTCCAATCAATGATCCAGGCAGCAAATTCTCGTCTCCCCATTTTACGATCTAATGGTTACTGACTAGAATGGCTCCGGGTCAAAGGTCATCGATTAATCTGCGTTAATTTTTTTAATCAGTTATTTTATCTCAAATTAATTAATCTAAATTAATCAGTTATTTTGACAGCCCTAGTTATTATACAAATAAACATGATTATATACATATAAATGTTTATATCATTATTCCATTAGTGGTGTGCGATGTTGCTAAGCAAACAATGTTTACAGTATTCCTCAGTTGCATAGTGGATGGTGTAAATGGTAAGCCGCTGTCATGTAGATATTGTTGATACGGTGTAGCTGAGATAAACATGATATAGTTCAAAGAAAGTTGATAGTGTGAAGGTAGACAGTTGAAAGCTTAAACATTCCAGTTCTAACTTAACTAATGATTTCTAACAGTTATGCTAAAAATGCTAACTATGCTACCAATGCTAACCAGGTTGATCAGCTGACCTAACTAATGATTTCTAGCAGTTATGCTAAAAATGCTAACCAGGTTGATTAGCTAACTTAGTTGATGATTTCTAATAGTTATGCTAACAATGCTAACTAGGTTGATTAGCTTACTTAGCTAATGATTTCAAACAGTTATGTTAAAAATGCTAACAATGCTAACCAGGGTGATTAGCTAACTTAGCTAATGATTTGTAGCAGTAATGCTAAAAAATATCATGCTAATTATGCTAACAATGCTAACAATGCCCCGTCATTGATCACCATCATTCCATCACATAGGTGGAGTGACACAAACTAAATATCACACACACAGTAGACGTCACAGCAACACCATGTGACTCCTCTGAAGATGGCTGCAGTTTTAGCAGTTAATATGACAAAAAAAACTTCAACCGCCTCCTGGATCCATTTAATCGTTTCTTCCCTAGGTCATTTCAGACCTTTCCTGAACATTTCATATGAAATCCATTCATACCTTTTTGAGTCTAACAAACAAACAGACCGACAGACAAACAAACAAACCCCGGTGAAAACATAACCTCTGTGGCAGAGGTAATAAGAGGTTAATAATGTTGAAATCTGGGTGTAAATTAATGCCAAACGTTTAGTGTGCTCTTTATGTGTTGGTTGTGAATCTTACCTGAAACCTTTGTCATATTTTTTCACATAAAGTCTTGAGCAGAAACTAGCCTCATCATTTGTTTCGTGGCTCTCAATGGAAACACTGTAAGGGCAGACAGAGAAGACAACTGAAGCACAAAGTGACCTATGCCTTCCTCTCTGACACTATTGAATCCTGTCATGATCCCTGACTTGGTTATCTAGGTCAGTGGTTCTTAAACTGACCTGGGATTGTCAAAAAGTGGGATTGGTTATGAAATTACTTTCTATCTGGATTTTAAACTTACATTAGAAATCATTTAATTAACAGAGCACTTTTTATTCTACACAGTTCTTGACGAACAAAGAAAGGAGCTAGGTGATCTGATTTAACAGCTTATTATACGGCTCTCTAGAATGTTGAGGGAGCTCCCATTCACTTTGAATGGGCCTCTCAACGTTCTACCGGTCAGTATTTTTGCATAATGACCGCTCCGAAGGTATAATGACCGCTGCCAATGGCAATGGGTTCACTCTGCTAGTTGTAGCGGAAGCCACGAAACGGTAGCCAAGTCATTGCTAAAGACACATTGAGATAAGTTTCTTTTCTCGTTTCTCAAGTTGCCGTATAATAAGCGCGATAATGTATAGAACGCCGGTCATTATCGGAAAATAATTCCCTTCAGGACGAAGCAAAACCCCTCCGCTGCGCGTCGGGGTTCAGTTCATCCTGTCGGGAATTATTTTCCGATAATGACCGGCGTTCTATACATTATCCCTTACATACTGCAGTCACTTGTAAATAATTGAGTTGATATGACAGATTAGGAAATGTCATTTGAGAGTCACCTGGGAAAAGATTTGCTGAACTAGGTAAGCTTTGTGCACTTCTGATCCCTTGTGTAGCCTGTATCTGTATCTTACGTAACACAGCCAAATTAATTAGCAAGAAAATGTGAGAAGGATACAGATCACCAACAACCAAAAATAATCTTGGTTTGGAAGAGACATGTTATGCTGTCATACATGGTTTTCCACATCTTGTGTTCAGAATTATGATGTATGCCTTACACTCAGCCTATACTTCCAGGTTACCCACAAAGCATTGAAAACTGGTATTTGCTAAAAAAATAAATGCACTGCATACTTCAATGAGTACCAACACCCTCGACTTGATGGTACTAATAAACATTTGCTTTTATTTTCTTACCTTAGTTTGATGGGGTGTTTACTCAAATAGGAGAGGACTGTTCCAGCCAGGCTCACTGTGATACATTTCACTTTCATCTCCACTTTTTGCATATTGAGTGTGGGGATGAGATCTGGTACATACTCATCCAGTTTTATGTCACTGCATTGGACCAATACAAACAATAAACAGTTTGAATACACAGAACAGGATATACATACAGTATCTTATGGCAGATTGCCGGGCAGGGATTTTCCGAGGTGGACATCCTGGCGTGGCGGCCTTTAAATCAGTCTTTTCTCCCTCTGCAGTCAAGGCTTGGGACGCAGCATTTTCAGTCTGCCAGCGAGCAGAAGCGGCTACATTGACAACTGAGCTGATCGGGATAGCTAAGCTTCAACGACAGCCACCCGTCACGCTACCTCCGTTGGCTGAGATGGTCATTTGGGCTCATGTGCCACAGGCCTCGGGCTTGCCTGACTGCCCCACTCTTATTGAAGATCTTGATGACCACAGTCAGGAATGGCGAGTGGCACGAGCAGTGAGCTGGACCCGAAATGGGAAGGTACCTCTACCTGTCTGCAACCCAAACCCATACCCCTTGGAGTTGCCCCAACGGCGCCCCCTTGCTACTGTTACCCAGATTGACCAGCAAGATATAGAAGGACGGTCAACGTTGGTACTGCGATGCACCAGCCCTCAAGTGGTAGAAGTTGATGTCCACCAGGTGGAGGAGAACGCCAAACCGAACCACCCAGCTCTAAGTCTGCGAGGTGACTGTTTGGATGACCACCAGCAGGAACAACTACAGGCTCTACTACAGAAGTGGTCCTATATCTTTGCTGCCAACGACGATGACTTTGGGAGGACAGCAGTCGTTACGCACCAAATTCCCACGGGCTCCGCACCACCAATACGCAAACGTTATCGGCCAGTCCCCCCCACTCTCTATCCGGAATTGAGGTCCCTGCTACAAGGTATGCTAGATAGTGGGGTTGTACGAGAGAGTGCGAGTCCATGGGCTGCCCCAGTGGTCGTCGTAAAGAAGAAGGATGGGTCCTGGAGATTCTGCGTCGACTATCGTAAGTTAAACACCGTGACTCACAAGGACTCATTCCCACTGCCACGTATTGAAGAGTCACTGGCAAGCCTGACCAAGTCAGAATGGTACTCAACACTCGATCTGGCAAGTGGGTATTGGCAAGTAGAAGTGGCGCCAGAAGATCAAGAAAAAACTGCTTTTACCACCCCTTTCGGTCTTTACCAATTTGACCGTATGCCTTTTGGTCTTTGTAACGCCCCTGCTACTTTTCAAAGATTGATGCAACGTTGTTTAGGCGCACAAGTATATGATCACTTATTAATTTATCTGGATGATGTCATTGTTTACTCGCCTAGTTTCCACGTCCACCTACAACACTTGGAGCAAGTTTTCACTCGTCTTCATGAGCACGGGCTAAAGCTGCAGCCACGGAAGTGCCGCTTATTCCAGCGGGATGTGACCTATCTGGGTCATGTTGTCAGCAAGAGGGGCGTGGCAACGGACCCAGAGAAGACTGCGGTTGTGCGCAACTGGGTCCCACAAACAACGGTCAGACAAGTACGGTCATTTCTTGGCTTCGCGGGGTACTATCGACGCTTTATTGCTTCCTTCTCCAAGCTCGCAGCTCCCCTCCAACAGCTCCTTCAAGGTCAGGCCAGTAAACCCTCAACCACTGTCCGGTGGTCAACTGCGTGCCAAGTAGCGTTTGATCAACTTCCCAGCTGGCATCCTGACGTCAATTTGACATCAACAAGTAGTCAAGATTTTGACCAACATGTATGACGTGCATAAATATGCATAATTTCATTATATTTTGTAATGATTTCCTTGTGGTTGTAAAGAGGCCCAAGAAAGGTATCAATCTAACATGTTTTTTCTGGTCCCTACATCTCAGGTCTATATTATTGACATTAAATCAACGTTGATTTGATGTCAGGAAATAAGACGTCAAATTGATGTGAAATTTATGTCAAAACAACGTCTGTTAAAATGTCTGAAAAGGTATATTATTAGCCTACTCATTGTACATCGACGCGAGTTTTTCAACATCCTGACCCACACAGCAGAGGGTTCCAAAACGGAGCCTCTGCGGCGGACTCCGTGCGGATACGCACATCGAACGCGCCCTTTCCAGTCCTAACGGCTCCTTCAGTTTTCAAATTTCTCGTTGATGAAGTGGAAGACGAAACAGCGGCTTTATTTATGCAGCTACCGAGTCTATCCACTGAAAAAGTACTTCCATAACACAAGTAACCTACTTATCGAGCTTTATTTGCTGATATTATCCGAAGATTTGCTGGTCTGCAGATATTGCTCATATTTACACACCAGCTACGGTCTAGCTGCTAGCTTTCGCAAGCTAATTTAGCCCACTTTAGACAGAGCTAAATCCTGTCCAACTAGGGCTTTGTTACCCTTTTAATGAAAGCTAAACTCAGAACTGCGTTTAAAATGAGCAACGTTTAATTTGGTTTAACGCTAACTTTGTGTTTGTGAACAACAAAAGTTGGCTTGCATTAGCTAGCGTTAGCTTGTTAGCTAACGATAGCATTAAAGTTACAGGAAAACTAGTTTTTGTTAACGTTATGAAAGCTTAGATGTTGGACTCGGGAGTCTTTAAGAAAACGTAGGCCAATTCGGATGTGTCTAAACATCATTTCTTTCTGGGAGGGAGGCTGATTTCACATTGTTCACCAGTCCGGGATAACGTTAGCTGCTAGCTAATGGTTTTAAATTATGAATGACGTTAGCAGTAGCCTGCTAGTTCTAATAAGGTAGCGCTAACCAGCTGCCGCATGCTCAAACACATACGTCATAGCTCGACATTCTCTGCTGGCAGCAACAAATAGCTTTGGGACTCGTGCTTATATTTTGTACACGTTAGAAACCAGCAAACAGGCCTACTATTCAATCTAAAAAGTCCGGTTTCCAGACGTGTTTCCTGGTGACTTTTTAGATTGAACTGTAGCAGCTGCTAGAGATTACTCTCTAACTTTTACGAAATATAAATGCACAAAGGGCACGAGGCTATTTGTTTTAAATTTTCATGTAGAAATACTGTCGTCTACGAGTTCATTTAATGACATTGAACGTTCCTTGGAGTAAGATTTAACTGAGAAGAGGCAAAATAGAAGAGGCAGTTGTTGACTTCATGTATGTCCTTGCTTTGCCTTGGCACAGACCAGACACTTTGTTGTGAATGTTTAGAATATATGGGAAGAGGAGCTAAAATGATCAGCACCATATTCTGTGGATCCCAATATAATGCATTATTTAATGGGGTGTATTATTGGTTATGATAAATATTTGGCCATTTCTTTCTGATGATAAACGTAATGCATATTTATGTATCTGTGTTGCAGGTCATTCACAAGTGGCTACAGTCTGGTTTGGGGGTTCTGCCATCCAAGTAAAGTAAGCTTTACAGTTTTACATTTGATTTATTTGACTTTTGGTCTAAACATTAATAATAAAAAATAACCATATGCCTCTGTAACTGGTGTTACTAGTTCAGGACGAAGTGAAGGTAAATGTCAACATGCTTAAATGCCTTTGTCTGCTGTAATAAAACCCACCCTCTACCTCAAAAGCTCTCTAATGAAATGTACATTTATGTATCTGCGTTACAGGTTATTCACAAGTGGCTCCAGTCTGGTTTGGGGGTCTACGCTTTCTCATCCTGTCCTGCCACCCATGTGAAGTAAGCTATACAGTTTTACATTTGATTTATTTGACTTTTGGTCTAAACATTAATAATAAAAATAACCATATGCCTCTGTATCTGGTGTTACTAGTTCAGGACGAAGTGAAGGTAAATGTCAACATGCTTAAATGCCTTTGTCTGCTGTAATAAAACCTACCCTCTACCAAAAAGCTCTTTAATGAAATGTACATTTATGTATCTGTGTTACAGGTTATTCACAAGTGGCTCCAGTCTGGTTTGGGGGTCTACGCTTTCTCATCCTGTCCTGAGTGATTCTTGACATTGAAATTATATCAAAATTTGTCAATAAATGTTCATACTTTTGTCATTAATGTTTGATTTCGGATTTATGTTGAATTGACAGCGAAGCTTGATATTGAATGATAGCAAAATAGCATTAAAACATTGTCTTCCTATGCATCAACATCATGACATCTTGACATCAAATAAATGTTGAATTGACATCAAATGCCAACAAAACTTGACATGGAAATGACATCAACATCATGACATCTTGATGCCAAATAAATGTTGAATTGACATCAAAGCCTGATATTGAATGATATCAAAATAGCATCAAAACGTAATCAACCATCATGACATCAAATACATGTTGAATTGACATCAAATCCCGACAAAACATGACATCAAAATAACATCAAAATGACATCAGCAGAGGTCAAAATCTTGACATCAAATTGACATCAGTACATTGACGTCAATATGACTTTCATTCTAGACCTATTTCGTGACGTAATTTTGACATCAATGTTCGATGTCATATTGATGTCAAATTGATATCAAATGCCCACTGGGTTAAGGGGGCCCTCTTAAGCGCCCCCATCCTAGCTTACGCTGACTTCCAGCTCCCCTTCAAGCTATACACAGATGCTAGCCTAGACAGTCTCGGTGCGGTCCACAACTACCAAAACTACAGTTCCTTCAAGTTAGAACTCCTGGCTTTGAAGAATACCACAAAGCAGCTGGTCACGCCAGTGGTGATAGGGTGTTGTCCCTGTTGCGGAGAAGGTTCTTCTGGGTAGGGATGAGTTCGAATGTACGAACATGGGCTATGGAGTGTACCACGTGCAGGGTAGCGAAGTCAGGAGCACAGCCCAGAGCCCCCATGTGTCCAACACCCTCTAGCTACCCATTTGAAATTGTGGCCTTAGACTTCCTGTCCCTTGGGAGACCGGCTGACCCTTACCAGTACATCCTCATTATTACCGACTTATTCTCACGTTATGCACTAGCAGTACCCACCAAAGATCAATCAACAATCACCACCGTTAAGGCGTTATGGTCGGCGCTCATCCTCCCTTTTGGATGCCCAGAGCAGATTATTACAGACCAGGGAGCAGCCTTTGAGTCTGCGTTGATGCGGCAATTCTGCACCATGTATGGATGCAAGAAACTACATACCACCCCATACCATCCACAGGGAAATGGCTCATGTGAAAGGTTTAACCGTACCTTGCGGTCCTTACTGAGCACCATAAATGTGGAACACCAGTCGCAGTGGCCTGCCCGGCTGCCATCCTTCTTGCAAGCCTATAATAACACCACCCATGCAAGTACAGGGATGACTCCCCATTACGTGGTCTTTGGCCGCCATGCCAGGCTGCCAGTAGATATGCTCTACGAGGTCGGACCCCCCCAACTAAAACAAGACCTGGGAGGTTGGGTAAAGGATCACCATACAGCCCTCCTACGAGCCTATGACACTGTCCGTGCCAAAGCAGAGCGACGGGCCAACTACGACCGCAACGCCCGAACGCTACCCTTACTTCCTGGAGAAAGGGTGCTGTTGAGGAATTTCCAACGCCGTGCACAAGGGAAACTTGCCCCACAATGGCTCCCGTCACCATTTGTAGTCATCTCCCAACCCCACCACAACCAACCGGTGTTTGCCATAAGGCCCGAGGGTAAGGATGGCCCAATACATACTATACACCGCAACAACTTAAGATCCTGCCCAAGCGACCCACCTGAAGTCGAACCTCACCCCCGAAGAGATGAACCCACCGACGGTTGGCCACTAGGGCCTGCTTGGCCATGTGTCACGTTGGGACCACCCCGACCAGCTACACCACCTCGCCCCCAATCAGCAGCAACACCACTCCAACCACCGATTATATCCCCAGTGACCAATGTTCCCTCTAATTTTTTTCAGCACTGAGCAAAAAAATTTTTTTCTGAGCGCAGGTTTTACCGCTGTGAGCAATTCGCAACCACGCGACCTGCCAAAAATGACCATGCCCCCCCCATACATATATATATATATATATATAATTGACATGACAATAATGAGAAAGTAATTTAAAGACGGTTAATATGTAAGGGATAATCAACGACGCGCCGTGCGTTTATAGGAAAATAATGCACGTTCGAAGTGGTAATAAGGACCCGACGCCGCAGGCGGAGGGGACTTTACACTTCGATAAGTGCATTATTTTCCTATAAACGCACGGCGCGGAGTTGATTATCCCGCTTATACCACTGCTGCTATCACTTTCGTTTATATTGCCGCTGTCTTAGATACAACATTATTGTTTTTACCGTTACATTGACATTGGCGAATTAATATTCAAGTGTAATAAGCCCAAAAGTAGGGAACTACTTCATAGCCGTGCGGTATATAGAAAAATAATGCACTTTCCAAACAGCGCATCATAATAGGAAATTTGACCGAGCAGTGGAATAAGATGCTGTTTAATTCATTTATAATGGTGCACTGTCACTTTAGCTTGCCGGCGCACTCTGCTGTGCCTATGGCCTTCTCACAGTCTATTATAATGCTCAGGAGTGCATTACTCTTTGCGTTTTTCTTTAAAACGTTTCTTATAAAATGGAGATATCAGTTATCAACAATGACAAGCCAGCTGGATCCCTTTTGTGCACGCTCAAACGCGTTCCCAATCAAATGAGTAACATAACGTAAATTAGAGCTATTGCAATGGAGATTATAAAGAGTATAATCTCTATGTAACATGCTGTTTTGACATTGACATTGCAAACGTTCTCTAAGAATAGTGTAAAGCAGTTTGCTGTAACGTTTACCAACGCTGTTGCTGGGAAAAATAGCGAACAGCCAATGATAACCTATCGGGCAAAATCTATGATAGACTAATGCATGCTCGGCGGGCTGCATTAAAGTGCGTGACGGGCCGTAGCACCCCTGCTTTAGGTAATCAAGCTTCCACTTGGACAAAGTTTTACCACTAGCGAACTCCCCTTTCGCTTTTGCCTCCGAGCAAATATGTAAATATCTCTGAAAGTTTTATCCTACCTGGACCATCTTTTGTGTCAGTTTGGACTATTTCATCTAGCCACTCATTTTTAAATGTTAGGCAGACCTTTTTCTGGAGCACCTGCTCAGCCTTTCTTTTCGTCATGGTACCCGCCAAGAGCCTTAAGAATACTTTGTTTGTAATGTTGTCTACATCCGACTTGGTTGTCAGACATGTCAGTATTTTAAATGTTTGTTAACTAGGCTACATCACGTTTGATAGTCACATTTTTAACCCCTGAAAAAAAAAAAAAAGTTTGTGCGGTCTGAAAAAATATGCGCGGTCTGAAAAATCTGTTGCGCGGCCACTTCGACTGGCCTGCGCATCCGCGCACGCGCGCAGCTTAGAGGGAACAGTGCCAGCGACTCTGCCACACAGACCACCAGGTGGCAGAAAGTTTCAATCCGCATTTCAACTGCATATGATGAAAATCCAACTTTTTTGTTTCTGAATATACATGTAATACATCAATTTAGACTTATTATGGTATGTGGAATTCATTTCTGATATTGTTATGACCATATTGGGTGACATTGACCTCAAAAGGTCATGGTCAAGGTCATTTTTCTATATTTTTTTTACAGTGATATGCTGCAACTGGCTTATGCTATACATTTAAATGAATTGGATTAATGTATATTTTAAAATATAATTAGAATTCTAATGAAATGTACTTTAAATACTGGCCCCACACATGCTTATATTATACCTCTTATTTAAAGGTTCATGCAGCTTCTGGAAGTCCATACCAAAAGGTGATTCTGATTGGAGTGTTAAGGAAGTCAGAGCAGGAGCTGTGTAGCCACTCGAGTAGGCTTGCTGGTCCTCAACTGACAATCTGAAATCCACAAAGCCAAACAGAGATTTTTACACAGTTGTCTGTTTACAGTTTTTCTCAAATGCTAAAACACATTTCACAAACGTTTCCTCCATGTTCCCCAATGTCTAAACACAATACCCTTTTCTAAAGCTACATAAGCACAACCACACCTTCTCACTTCAAAACTCAAACTTTCACACCAAAAGAGCAGCTCGAAGCTTACAAAAATGTAAACACTATACACATCATTACACACTACAGCAAAAAAATTGAAAACACAATGCTCAATTTGTGAGAAGGTTCTTTGTTTCATAACTGCCAATGCAGAGTAACGGATCTTCTTAGATCTCTGCAGAGGATTAGGCATTTGAAGAGTTCTTTTCCAAAACGCTATATCCACCATTTTACTAATGAATTTTCCTAAATATATTTTTTACATTTTGTTTTTCAAGTAATCTCAGTGAAACTGTATTGGATTATGTTTAGTTACAGTAATTTATCTTTACTCAATAAAAACAAAACAACTGCATTTTTATTACCTGAAACACACAAATACTGTAAATACAGTAACATGATTTGTTACAGTACAGTAATGTCTGTAAAATGGATTTATAGCGTTTTGGAAAAGAGCTCTTCATTTAGAGTTGTGAGTTTCATATGAAGAGTACATCAAATTCTCCAAGTACTAGCCTGGCAAGCCAAACTACACAGAAATGTATAGGCAAAAATATTTTTGGCCACTAGGATGCGTCTAGATTTCTAGGCTATCCAAGTACACTACTGTAACACAACTCAATGCAAAAACCAGAATCTATTGCACACAACAGTACTCATGAAAACATTATCAGGGTGTGAAATTCTTTTTTCTTATGGGTGTGAAATTTATTTTCTTCGTTCACACCACACACACACACACACCACAGTCACTGTGCGCATTAGCAACAAGTGTCTTCATTTTTGAGTCGTTGTGTGTAATGAATGACGCCAGGTGTGTTCATTGTGTTCAGTTATTGCTGACTGTGGCAAGCATTTTGCATCACATGAGCTTTCATTTGAGAATATGTTTTGCAACATGTGTTTTAGCAAGGAAAAATGTGCTTAGATTTATGAGAACGGAGGATTGTGTTTGGAGAATTGTGTCTTCATGTGAAATGTGTTTATGGTATTGAAAAATTGTGGCTAGATTTAGTAAATGTGTTTAGACAACTGGTCATTTGGTTGAGAGGATTGGCTTTTGTGTTTTAGCATTTGAGAAAAACTGTATCATCTAACTCAAACATACGTTTTCCTATTTAACACGTTGTTTGTGTAAATCTTACTTGAAATAGTGGTCATCTTTTTCCATGTAGAGTTTTGAGCAAATGCTGTCATCTCTCTTTTCTTTGGTCTTAATGGAAACACTGTAACGACAGAGAAGGCAGCTGAAGTAAACACAGAAACTGAGTTATTCACTCTTCTCCTCTCTTTGATATCAGACCAGGGCAGGCTCTCTGACCTGGCTTGCTACAGACCAGATTATCAGTGAGCTATGCAATTTAATGTCAAAGCCGTTACTTTTCAGCTCAATTAGCTGTTCTTGCATTTGCAATGACATTGTTTCCTGTACAGAGAAATGAGTAACAAAACCAAAAAATGAGCGATGGCCCTCTTTGAAATATGAAACAAGTTGATTCTTTATCGCAGTCTTTGACAAGTGGTGTCCCTGGCGTGCTCAGTGTTTCTCAGCCAAGGGGTCCTTGGGCTGAAAAAGGCAAGACCCCTTATAGTCACTATTCTCAGTGTAACAAGCATACCTACCATTGGCATTAAATTCAACATATTATATTGTAGTGCAGTGTTTCGTGCTTAAATGTTTTTCTTACATTATCTTATTCTTGCAGTTTTCCATGAAGGAGAGCAGCATAACAGCCAAGCCCACAGAGATACATCTCAGCTTCAGCTCCAATTTGTGAACAGTGACAGCTGACAGTGAGAGGACATCTTTCACACAATCCTCCGGATTTCCTCTGTGGCGGCATGGGAACAACACAGACATGATAGTGTAAATCTATGCAAAGTGAACCATTGGCTATGTCCGAAACGAAACGCAGCTGCCTACTGCCACGCTGCCTTCACTGCCTTGCGAGTGAGTTGCCGTAGAGGGCAACAAGGCAGCAGCTAAAAACTCTGTTTCGGACAGCCTAGCAAGATATCAACATAGAACGCCGTTGCTATGTTACCAACAGCTGTGCTTTAGCTGCGTTAGCGTAAATCGCTATTAGCATGATAGTCATTGCAAATTAATTGCCACTGATGTGTAATGACCGGACAATTTCTGGAAATGCTTTAAAAACCTGACCAGCCAACGTGGTTCACTTGATAAGACCCCGGGGATGGTGTTGTGGAGGAGAGAAGTCGAAATTTGAAGTATAAACATGCTTAGACGTGTAAATAGACCTATCGTGATTTTTGCAAGCTAAATACAAAGAGGTGAATGGAAGCATTTTACCGTTCACTGACATCATAGTTAAATAGAACTTTTGGACGTTGAAGGCAGCATGAAGGATACATCTATGCTGCCTTCAAAACTGGGCAAAACGAAGGTATCTTTTAGAAGGCAGCGTTTTTGTTTCGGACGTGACACGATGCCTCGCTCCCCTGTAAGATATCTTAGAAGGCAGCATTTTAGCGCGTTTCGGACACACCCATTGTGCCTAATTCTAAATGAAATACTTAACAAATTTTTTTATTAAATATTAATTCATGGAATATTCATAATTATATTGGCTAGGTCCTAAGGGTGTGTTCATAAACTGTCACTTTTGTATAGTGCCACAGTCAAGTACCCTCTGGACTTTCCAACCAAAGAGGCAGTCAAAATCAAAACAGCAAATAAAAACCCACAATGGCAAATTAAAAATAAAACAGGAAAACCAAAACCTACAGCAATCAAACTTACAAACAGTAGGTTGAGGTTTACACAAAAGAAAGTTGATATCCACCAATCTGATTTGTTTTTGAACTTAACAGCAGTGATTTAAGGCAGCACTGTACATTTGAATTTGGTAATAAACAGAAAAGTTGCATTGAAAAAACTTGGTTGATTATCAACAGTGACTTATAGGATAGTCTACTTATAATGTGACAACATGTTTCATGTATTACAAATACAGTATGTGTTCACCTGTATTGTTAATGTTACCTACTAGTAAAAAAAATGGACTGGAAATAATATGTTTTAGTTGCAGGCAGGGCAAGAAAAAAATACATTTGAGATGAATCTATCCAGTAGTGGAAGATGAGAAACTGCATCTTTGAAATCAGTCACATCGACCTCAACATCAACATCACCTCCTACTTTGCCTAAAACGTACAAACTGACAATAAACAGCATCAACAGTCAGGAAACAATTGTTGTGGGTCTACCCTTGCTGTAAATACATTTCTATATTTTTCCAACAGCAATTGTTTATGTTTGCAGGTGTTGCTGCTTCTGTTTATCACAATAGTTTCAATTTCATTTTTCCCATCTCAGCGCTCATTGACATCTTCCTTGTCTGAAGGAAACTAGAATGTCCCAGGCTATATCTCCCTGAAAGAAAATCTAGGTGGGTGCCTGGCCAGGCTATGTTTCCATATCCCACCTGTGAAACTGTGAGAAGCATTGCTGCTGCCACTATACAACTGACCAATCGATGACGTTCTTCTTGAGAGGAGATTTGCGGTAGAAGTTAATATTTCAAGCAGAAGTTAATGTGATTGTGTTCACTGATTTGCTGTTGTGATTTCTGGTTAGCCATAATGTTTTGTGATTTGCCATTGTGATTTTTTATCTGCTGTCATGTTCTGTGATTTGCCGTTGTGATTTATATGTTTTTCTTCTTCTTGTTTTTTGTTTTGCTGTTGTGTTTTGCACCTCAGGGCCACAATAGTTGACTAATGAATTATAGATGATAAATAGTCTTAGTCAACAAAATCACATAATCCTTGTTGTCATCAAGCTCTTTAAACAAACATTAATTCCAATTTCAACACCGCTATTTGTGATCTGAAGAAAGAAAAACACTGATAAAATAGAAATAGAATTAACCTGAGGGTCATTAGGGCCAGACATAATTTGCACTTTAAGTATCCATCCAATGAAAAAGTTATCAAGACATTTTGACTTCTATTACTTCATCAAGTATGCAGTCTTTTGTCCTTGTTAACTATTTGACCTGCAGGCTAGCTAGGTGTTTGAAATTATTATTTGACTGTTCTTACTCTGTTTCACCCAGCGCCAAAATGTTTTTCAAGAGGACTGCAGAATTAGCTGGAGAGAAGTCATCTGAGGTGGACATGATGAGAGAGATTGTTGGTGTGGTTGAGGTGAAGTCTTTGGCTTCCAACCTGAAAACAGGGTCCTTCTGTCCAGATGGGTCACTCCTAGGAGATAAAGGTGGCATGTAATTTGCTGCCCAGGCAGTGGTACTTGGTCAATATCACAATATAGTTCTTAGAAATGTTTCATTTTACTTTGTTACATTTCTATGTGGCACATACACACGACACAATGTAAAAAAGAGCATCTTTGTTAGGAAGTCTATTTTGCCACTTTTAGGAGCTATAGACTAACTGGTGTAACCCACTTCCAGTGAATTATGCAAAGCTAGGCTAATGTTAACAGTGGAGGGAGTCAGACTGGGTTATTGCACTCACAAAGAGTAGATGGTTTGCATCCATTCATGTAACTCTCGACGAGACATGTACTTTAGTTTTTCTTTAATTAACTGGAGTCCCAGGGACCTGTACAGCATGAGAGAACGGTGGCCCAAGATAGAAAGAAATAACACATGAAATGCCAGGACAACACTGTAAAGCAGGCCTCGTGGTGAATGGGTAATGCATGACATGGGAGGGTAACATTTGTTTATGTTGGTGATTCTACTCTATTTAAATATTTAATGAAAAATCTCACCTTGGATTGAGCATATCCCTTTTCAAGGTAAGAGAAGAGAACACACTCATTTCCTGGCTGGCTGTTTTGTTAGACACCTGGACACTAAAACAGGGAGAGTTTGACAATCAAACTTGATCAGTAACACACGAAAAATCAACACAGCTGAAGAACAGTTGGCAAGTATCATACAGAATGCAAGCTTGATGTTATTGATTGTCCAAAACCCCATACCTTAGACAACAGACAATGCAAGGAGAACACCTCACAATGTGCCATTATTTTAGATTGTTTTTGAAAATGCACTTCAACTTACATAATGTCCAGTAGACTGGGAGACTTATGCATGTAGTACAGGATGTCAGAATCCCAGGTCTTTGGCAGGTAGGTCAGCCCAATCTCTAGCTTTTTGAGGTCAGGAGTCCTAAAAAGGTGTCCATCATCCTCATGCCTATGAAAAACAAATTTCAATTGCATGTTATTTTTATTTATTTTTTTTAACTGTAATTTCCACACAATTCCTGTTACTGCCTTCATCATGGGGGGTTTCTCTACAAAAACAACTGACCCCATGTGTATGTCCCGCTTCTTGTTTCACTTCGCTGCACACATTATCTAGTAATGCCCCTTGGGCTTATTGCTTAAATATAATAGAAGCAGTAAGGTCATGCACACCCTCTGGCCAATTTCAATGGGTGCAGGATCCAAAACAATCAGCATTCAAAAAAATAAGAGATGATCCACACACCAGCTCCCATGTATAGCTATTTAACGGTATATCTATTTATTTACACTATAAATGGGAGCTGTCTGATGTGTGGCTCATCTCTAATCATTTTTTGATAACCTCCAATTTAAAATCAAATGGCATTAGCCTGAGCGAAATTAAATCCATCATCTCTGTATAAAGTGTTTCATTTCAACTTGGTAGATATCATTATAAAACTCCTCAATACCAATCTAAGGGATAATTATGTAGTAATTATCTACTACACAGAAAAGAGTGGTCATACCTGAAAAGTATTTTAGGACATAGGCCAAATAGGGCAACCGAGTGAGTAACATATTCATGTTAGTGTAACTCCAGTGAAAATTGACTATCTTGCTGTATACCCAGCAAACACGCCCTTGCGGGGCCCATATGGGGCCCATGCGGTATTTCTTCGGGTAGTGTGGGCTAGGGCCAAACCCATACAAACCCATGCAGGGCCAGCGTGGGCTTGCCCAGGTCAGGACCAAACCTTTGGGCTCTCTGTGGGCTCTCTTTGGGCAGCCCACAATTAGCTGATTGCCCCCAGAAAGCCCCTGCTGGCCCAGTGTGGGCTAGCCCATTCTGGCCCAGAGGAACTTTTGTACCATTGGGCCCATGCAGGTTTTTTGTGGGCAGCCCTCACTCATAGGATTTTTTTTTTTTTTTTTTTGACCAACCAATGTACAAAGGCATTGCAATTAAAAAACAAAATACAGTATGCATCGTTCAGTGAATATTTTGATATTCTGTCCCTGATATTACTCTACACTCTAAAAACAGATTGTTCAAATACTAATATCATTGGTAAAGCCAGCATTGGTTGTTTTAACCAGAGCCCGTCCCTTATTAGACATTCTGGTTTTAACCAAGATGTTACTCATAACCAATCAATTGGTTATTCATCAATCAATGTTTTTGGTTGAATAGTCTACTTAGGCTATCTGTATTAGTTGAAAGCCAATGTCAGAAAAAGGGATAGCCTAATGGTTGGGGGCTATTTTTGTTTTCTAAGGTGGCCTTCACATTTTGGCATGTACTTTGATCGAACTTTAGCCCCAAGGTAGCATAACATGTACCTTTTCTGGAAACAAAAAAGGCCTACAAACAGTCACGTGTGTTGTTGGGGAAGGGGATATCGGGGTGACCGATACGGTCACCTCAAGTCTCAATATCAGCAGCCCTCCCTCACCAAGTGATGCAGCAACTTTCAACTGCCTTTGGTGAGGAGGCAGAGATGCAGGGTTGCCAACTTTGGGTGTTTGGCTGGAGTGAGATTTTGTGAAGTTGGGGGTGGGGGGGGGGGGGGGGGGTTGCAAAAGGTATCAGCACAATCGTTAAGTGCAGGCCCCTTGCCAGACACACGGGCCGCCTAGACCACAACATATACTAACATGGTTGTTACACAGGTGAATATAATATATCAGCATGGGTTTCTCAATGTCATTTAGTGGTGTTGTAGACCGATACAACTCACATCCAATACAATATAGCTATTTACAGAAGGCTGTACTGTAGGCTAGGCTATCTATCTATCTATCCATACATACATTTAGGTCTATATATCTCATGCATCAGTTAGGAGCCATAGCCAGTGAAAAACATTATAAGAATTTTAATGTGTCACAATTGTTTTGATATTGACAATCAGTTAATAATTTTAATATCTCTTGATTTGATTTGGGATGCTAATGCTTGTTTTCTAGTAAAAAAAATAAAATAAAACTAAACAAGTGGAAGAGCAGTAGCCTAGTTAATTATTTTGGGGCGCTACATAGCCTGCAGTGGTTCTCAAACTTTTTCTTTCATTCCCCACTTTGATCAAGGGGGCTTTCTCGACCCCCACCTGTCCATCATCATCACTCTAAAAAAGTAGTAGCCTAGGTCAAGCTCAAAATTGTCAAATTTATTGACATAACGTCACTTGCTAAATATACCTCAGTAACAGTTAGGCTACAGATAGGCCTAAATATCAGTTCAGAAATAGAGAAAATAAAAATCTAAATCAATGACCAATATCGTCAGTTTTTGTCATTGACAAGGTGTTAATCCTTGCTTCAAAAAAAGATGATTTCCAAAATTACAGAAATAGGGCCAACTATAGGCTACCATTGTGTTATAGGCTAAATGAAGCACAACCTCGTTCAAAATTTCAGTCAGGTCAGGTCAGGCCCTGACGCGAGCGCTTCCCTGAATGAAACAGTCCGTCCGTTGCGCATCGGGCGCTACCCCCTCTATCACGGTCTGCAGGCCATTTCTTTTACCTGCTATCGTATGTGCGCCATCCGAGTCCCTCACAGCTTTCCCATTTGATGTCATGTTCTGCCAGGTAGACTAGGGTAATTGTTGAGAATGTTGAATAGCTCATCAGCAGTGGCCCTACTTTTGACAGAATAGAATATCTTCGCTCGCTGTCAAGTTAACAAAGCGGACATAACTTTGTTACTGTCAGTGCCTACTGCCTGAAGTTGGAGAACAAGTAGAAATGTAGGCCTATTGCAATTTAAAAACTGGAATAGGCTACTGAATGGCTTCATTAATTGCATTAATTGCATTAACTGCCATCAGAAAGATTGCGCTCTGTCAAATGTCATTCATATCAGTGTGAACTTCGTGAGCAATCCGACAGAAACGAATGGTGCGCATTTTGCACTTCGCCCGCCGCAAATAATTTCTCTGCGCTGAGAACGTTGTAGACAGATATTATACCTATACCTGCTATTGATCTAAAGAGCCTATAGCCTATAGCCTATACATGCCTTAAGTTCGTCTTCTGTCTACAATAGGCTATGATCTGCTGTGGTCTAGTCACCAACTGATTATGAACGGGTTGAAGAAAAAGAAGAATGGATTTTGGCGTGACATTTCTTGTGTCTGCGTGAGAGCGTGAGATTGATGCTGAAATCGTGAGTGTCACGGCGGGAGCGTGAGAGTTGGCAACCCAGATGTCGTCTGTCTGGTTGTTCTTGAAAGTGTCTGAATCCTTTTCCCAAAACCATATTTGCTAACCTGTTAGCAACTTAGTTGGTTGGCAATGGGAAGTTGCATTGCAACCTCAAAGTTGCTAACTTATAGGCTACTGACTCAGCTTGCGTACCGACACACACACACACACACACACCATAGACTGTAAAAAAAACGTGTTATATCCATGACGAGTCTTGAGATAGTGAATTAGCCTAACAATGGCCCTCATTTATGAAACGTGCGTATGACCAAAAACAGGCGTAAAACCAGCGTACGCTTGTTTCCACGCAAAGTATCAATGTAAACGTGATCGGTGCTAAACGCTCAAATCTCACATCTAGCCTGAACTCGCGTACGCAAGTTTCAGGCAGCATAGCACCGTGCTGAATTGATGGACTATCTCGGACATAACACCTTTCCTGTACATGTGCAGCCTATTTGCTGTAATGTAGCATATTATATTGACACATTTTATGGCTTAGGATAGCCATATAGGAGATGATTATATTCTCTTTGGCAAACGCAACATTCATGAATTATATATTTTAAATTATTTTCAAAGGGCAAATTTCAGTGTCGTAAGGTTTTGTAATGAATGTATGTATGATGTGTTCTCTCTGCGAAAATAAAGTCTGTTGCACTTAAATCGCTCTAGTTTTCCGCCTTCCTTCATGACAGCTTCTAGCTGTTAAAATTAACAAGGTTTAGCTGGACGTCACTGTGGCTCGAGATCATGATGATCTCTTTTGGACATATAATGCACCTTCATGTCGCAAATTCTAGGGGCGAGGCCATTAAAACGAGCATAATATAGGGGTGTGATATTTAAATATCACCTTGTTTCCAGCCGCCACATTTATCAACACACGTTTATTCTTACGCTGGAATTGGAGTGATACGAAAGTTTGATGAATCACGCGTGAGCCCCGTCGTAAGATGATTTCTGCGCTCAGATATATACACTGGTTTCTACGCTCTGTTGATAAATAAGGGCCATTGTCTACTGATAACCAAAAAATAATTTAAAAAATGAGTAAACATTAAACCACATCATCACATACCCTTCACCATAGCTAGAGATTGGCATGGTCCTTTTTCCAGTAGGCCTATTAGCCTGTTTGATGCTCATTGAGCTCAATGCAAATCAAACAGGCTATTAGTCCTACTGGAAAAAGCCCAACAGGAAACTCCTTAAATTATGTACATGACTTTCATTGAATTAAATTCTACTTCCTGTATTAAATTTGAATTGTAATTCTACATCCTGTTTTTGACCTCAATTCATATTCAAACTCAAGAATTGAATTGGAATTTATAAGTCATTCTCAATTCAATTCTGAATTGTGCTAGCCTGACCTAGCCTTGCACGCCCTCCCAGTGACGTAGCCTAACACCTTCGGCGTTGCTGTCGCTGGTCTGGCCCAAAGCCATCGATATCTCAAAGTTGCGACACTACCATTGACTCCCGTGTACAAACAATGGCGGCACATCCGGGAACTATTCCATTGAGAATGGATGAATATCTCAGGTGTTATATTAAGACTTTTTCTACATGACTTATAGTCGTGTGCATAATAATGCATTTTCATTGAGTAATATATGTGGAAATGCAGTTTACAGTAATTTTCATCGAGTATTTACCGTAAATATCAATGCGATCGCTGCTGTCAATCCCATAGTAAACCAGGGACCGAGGGAACTACTGAGTCTACCCACTAACCACGTGACCGCTCTAATCTGGCTTTAAGATGGAAGTCAACGGCTGTCGCAACTTTGAGATATCGATGGCTTTGGTCTGGCCAACTGCTCATCGGGGAGGATTTCTGAATTCCGCAAAACTGCGTAACTGCCCCCTCTGGTCGAGAACCAATCAACTTTGAGCAGCTCCAACGGCTCTGGGTAGAGGCGTGTTCAAGGCAGAGTTGTTATTGATTTAAACTCGGCAAACCCCTTTCTGACATTGACCAGTAACAAATCGAGGCACTTAAAGGAGGCGGGTCAACCAAGCGCTTGGAGAAACTGTTTAGCACATGCTCTTAGTCAGACTAAAGTCTCGCAGAGCCTTGAAAGTCGATGGCAATCAGGCTAAGCCTGACCAGCCAGACCCACATCAAGATAACCCTAGGCAGGACTCAATCGGAGGGGTGGGATAAACAGTTGTCTTTCAAATTCCTTCTCCACGCAATAGGATAACGCTAAACGAATCATCTTCTTGTTTTCAAGTAGCATGATGTGTAACCGTTGCAACTTCTGGTCGCATGTCAGTCACCATAGACCTCTGAAGTTCGCCTACAAAAAAGCCACCATCTTTGCCCAAATAAGGAGATCCGGTATCTTCAGATTTTTTCTATAGGAAAATAACATGGGTTTTTTCAATTATCGCACCTGTTAAACTCTCGCGGGGATGATGACATTGGAAATGCAGATGTTTTTCGCTACACAGTTTTGTCCACTGACATCTAGTGGATACTGTGATCTTCGGTAGGTGAAGACGGCACAGTTTGATCTTTGCTACCCCAGAGCTAACTTACAATGCAACTTGCCATAGGCAGTTAGCTTCAATTAACTCCCGGATCTCCTTATATGGGCAAAGATGGCAGCTTTGGATCCTTTTTGTAGGCGAACTTCAGAGGTCTATAGACCCACAAAAAAAGCTACCATCTTTGCCCATATAAGGAGTTACGGTATCTGACGATTTGTCCTATGGTTAATTAACATGGGGATTTGGAATTATCACACCTGTTAAACTCGCGGGGATGACAAAATCGGAAATGCAGGTGTTTTCCTGAACACACTTTTGTCCTCTGCCTTCGATAGGAATCTGTGATCTCCGGTACACGAAGGCGGCAGACTTTGATTTTTGCTACCCCAGAGCTAACTTGCGATGCAACTTGCCATTAAGTTAGCTCTGGGGTAGCAAAAATGAAAGTGTGCTGACTTCACGTAGGCCTACCGGAGATCACAGTATGCACAAGAAGGCAGAGGACAAAAGTGTGTTCAGGAAAACGTCTGCATTTAAGACTTTATCGTCCCCGCGAGAGTTTAACAGGTGCGATAATTCAAAATTCCCATGTTATTTTCCCATAGGAAAAATCGGCAGATACCGAATTTTAAAGATGCCAGCTTTTTTGTAGGCGAACTTCAGAGGTCTATTATGTTAAGCCCGCCCATCGACTGTACACGATGTGATTAGTCTGGTGATTCTGCCAATGCCCAGCTCCCAAGCTAGAGTTCCTAGACTGACCCGGGCAGCCAATTAGATTTGCTGCCGCTAGGGGCGTCTAGATTTCTAGGCTAGTATTTTGCACAAGCCTGTCCCGAACATTAACAATATGCTGGCTTTCTGCCAGAGTGAACTTTGGTGTCTTTTTAGACTCTTGCCTTTTTAATGGCACACATTATTCCACCCAGTTGTAAGGCTGTGTGTCTAATTTTCTGATGTTATAACAAACCATTGTAAGATTGCTGAGTGTTTTTGGAGATATAGAGTCTTTATTGTCCTATAAAGGATATTCTTCTTCACACGTCATTTCATCCATAAAAGATGGATGTTTCTCCAAAATATTGCTGCATGATTCATTACACCACACCAAAGACAATATATTCTCCTCTCCATTCACTATGGTGTGAAACCAAACATGAATGTTCTTATGTTGTTCTTAAGCACAACGTAAGCTTAGTTGAAAGCAATAAACATTTTGTTCTCGATTGCGAACATTGTCAAATATTCATGGGAAGGTATATTTACTGTTGGTCACCTATTATGCAAGTATTTTCTTAAGCATATTAGCACATTGTGGCTGCTTTAAATGGTAGTGTTTTATGTTTTACTCACCTGCATAAAGAGTCTAAGTTGAGTTTAAACCAGGTCAAAAAATGACCATGAAATAATGATAGGCCTACGTACAATGTTCTTCTTTCAGACACATTTGAATTTGTATAGTGATGTTTGGAATGAGTTAATGAGAAGTTATGTAAACTGTACAAGATATATGGTTGCTTTTACAACGTAGATAAATAAATACCTTTTTTAATGTTCATGGCTTCTTTGTGTAAGCACAGGCAATAACCATAGTATATTGGTTATAATTAAACAAAGTCAATGGTAGGTTGTTTCCATATGGTACTAATATATTAGTCAAATTTAACCAATGAGATTACTCAATATATTATACTCAATGTATAGGTTGATTTGAAGTACAGTAGACTATCCATGCTCAGTAGTCATCAAATGTGAATAAACTGGAGACATTTTGGATGGAAGAATAGTTCAAAATACCTGGAACCAGAATTCAGGGACTTACAGTATCTGTAGCTATCTGTAGCACAAAAACAATGTATCTACAAACTAAATTTTTGTAAGCTAATATAGCAAAGCTAATATAGCTTGGTGTCTGTCTTGTTTTGTGTATTGATTGGTTTGTGTCTACCTGTCTATTGAATGGTGCTGGCCGCCAGGTATATGTTCCCCCTTCAAATGTATAGTATGTGTTTTATTTATTTAAAAGAAATGCTTGTAAATCATACCATTTTCCTCATGAAGACTGTTTATGTAAACCTAAAGGACTTTTAAGAATGACAAGGAAGATTGTTGTTAAGATGAAAATGGTTTGTAATCTATGGTGGTAACATTCATTCATCTTTGAAAATGCCTTATTTTTCAATATAGGATTATAGGCACAATATGCACTTTAATCTACCAAATTTCAAGTCTGATAAAATGATTCTTAAAGGGGTCTAAGTAAAGATCCTTTCACACTAATCCTTGCCATTTGTTTTGACAAATAAGGTTTGTAAGTAAGTATCTCAAATAATCAGAAAGACGTGGTGAACTAAGGTGGAAAAAACACTTACATTATATTTTTTGTAATTTCTTGTTGCAAACTTGTAGAATTCAGTTGACTACTTCAACATTTGATTTACTTTATCAGTGCAAAAATCTGCTGCAGACACATGAAATTGGCGCATGCGCATTTTGTTTATCAATGGGATTTCACGTGCGCTTGATTCGGCCAGGGATTTGGCAGACTTCACACAGACAAACAACATTTGAAACTATCTTTCGAAAACGAACGACTACATACTTAAACGTAAGTAAAACATTTAATCAAACTATACAGTATTCATTGTTTTAAATGACAGTCTTGAACATTCCGTGTCGTGTTGATTAATTATGATTAAGAAATAATCATTTGACTAGCCAAATGCTGTTAATAACTAGCCATAGTTAGCTATGTCTAGTTGTTAGCCATAACTCAACTCTTTATACAACTCAACTAATGGTAATACTAGCTTGATATGTTGTGGTAAGATTTAATCTTTTGTCACTGACTGTTTCCCTAATGAACATGTTGTTCCTAAAACATTCACTCATGCAACAACGGAGGCGTTTCTGTAGCTTTGTATGCTAGCTACCATCTGGTAACGTAAGGTAACTGTGTTGAACGTTATTAGACATCAATAGAGCCATATATGGTCGTGCTAGTCAGTGACAACTGCCACTATGTGGTTGACGGGATCAAGCACGGAGTGTGCAGGACTGGACCGCACGCAGGTTAAATGTTGTTTGAGGGATAACTTTGTTGATGATTACCTTTTGAAGCATTTGGAATACTTTTATCTGGGACAGTGTTCAGCTCTGCAGTCGAACTTGCTATTTGAACAGAGGAACGACCGATGATGGGCTACATTTGTGGCAATAGCCGAATGCAACATTGATATACTTTCAGTTGTTTATACTTTTACTCGATTACAGAAATATAAGTTGTCCTCTTGTCTCAGTCCTAGAGTGATGCAGTCCACCTTTCTCTTTGCCATCAAGATGTTGTGGAGGTTGATTCCCATATCAGAGAAATTAGTCAAATATGGCCTGCTCTGTTTCTCAATGATGAGGCAAGTATTAATGTATTTCTCTGCATGTCTGTGTATATCTATTTGTCTATCTATGTATTTTTTGCACATTGTTTATAAGCTTAAAGGAAATATCTGGTCATGGTCAAGTGCATAGGCAATAGAACAGGAACATTTGATCAGGTTATCTGCAAATGTTACAAAATTCATATACTTTCAATGTTTTCAGTAAGCAAATCAAACCAGCACAATTTAAATAGCTCAACAAGTGTTTTCTCTCAATTTGACACAAGTTGACACCAAAAAAGAACTAGTGCAGTCTCACACTTATTCAACACCTTCATAACAAGTGTCTTTCATATTTGGAAGAGCACATATGTGTTTTAACCTGTTGCAAATGCATCTTAGCTCATTCCTAATGGGCAATGGCCTCCAATCCTCTCTTAGGACTCCCTAAGTATTTTAATGAATCCATCTTCCCCTACACATGCTGCATGTTTTCCAGAGGAAGCAAAGATGCCATATTGCATCACCGAGCCATCATCATTCAACACAAGTCAGGTATTTGGCAGTCAGTGTATGCCCAATTTTTCCCCTCTAGACTTACTGCCGTTTCATCGGCATAAACAGAACAGAACCCACAACTGTATGCTGTAATTGAGTCTCATGAAGTATATAAGTATATATCCTTTTTTGATCCCGTGAGGGAAATTCGTTCTCTGCATTTAACCCAATTTAACCGAATTAGTGAACACACATAGCACAGCGAGGTGGGTTAGGTGCCTTGCTCAAGGGCACTTCAGCCGTGGACTGGTCGGGGATGGAACCGCAACCCTCCGGTCACAAGCTCGAAGCCCTAACCAGTAGGCCACGGCTGTCCACAAGCATAGGCTGTAAACTGCATCATGTATGAATTAAGAGTAAAAATTACAATGGCTTTGTAATACTTTAGCAGTTGGTCTGCTATTTAGTATATGTTGTACCAAGTGTTCTTGTTCTTTTTCCTGCTGATAGTACAGTGACCATCTCAACCTAAACCAACAAATTTCCCGTGGGAAATTTCCTGTAACTGATGCAGTCTATAGCTAAATTAAACACCAATTGGGAATTGTGTCAAATATTGTCATTCTTTCTGTATCTCCATCTACAGTATGTGCAGGTGGCAGATATCACAGCACATAGGAGAAGGATAGCCCTGGAAGGACTGCCGCTTTTCTTCAGGGAAGAGTCTACATGCCTTTTCAGGAAATGCCTGGTAAATACTAGTTTTGTTTCATTGTGGCCTACCAGGCCTATGTCAAAAGCAGCCTTGGGTAAAGCTGGGAAAGATTAAACACACGGTTTCCACACCGTGGTAATCAACCGTGATAATTATGATATTTGAAATGAAAGCGGTAATTGTTATCGTCAACATTTTTAATCATTGTTTACCGTTACACCGGTAATCGTTACTTGGGGGTTTAAAGTTCTGATTTCTTTACTTGTGTAGATTTTTTTAAGTTAATACATTTCATGTCAGTAGTCCAGTCAGACATAACTGTTGAAAAAATGTGACATGTACAATACTTATTTTCACTGCTGTATATACGTAAGGGATAATGTATAGAACGCTGGTCATTATCGGGAAAATAAGGACCGACAGGGCGAACCGGACCCTGACGCTCACCTGTCTTGACTCACATATGAACTTCAGTCACATCCCATCCTTAATCCATAGGGTTTATTATGATGTCAGTCCACTCTTTGCAGCTATAACAGCTTCAACTCTTAGACTTTCCACAAAGTTTAGGTGTGTGTTTCTGGGATTTTTTGACAATTCTTTCAGTGGCACATTTGTGAGGTCACACACTGATGTTGGACGAGGCGACTGGCTCTCAGTATCCACATTAATTCATCCCAAAAGTGTTCTATCGGGTTGAGGTCAGGACTCTGTGCAGGACAGTCAAGTTCATCCCCACCAAACTCTGTCATTCATGCCTTTATCTATCTATCTATCTTTATGGACCTTGCTTTGTGCACTGATGCACAGTCATGTTGGAACAGGAAGGGGCCGTCCCTGAGCTGGGCTTGGTCCCTTAGTTCCAGTGAAAGGAACTCTGAATGCTTCAGCATTAACCAAGAGATTTTGGACAATTCCATGCTCCTAACTTTGTGGGAAATTTGGGGATGGCCACTACTTGTTCCAACATGCCCGTGCACCAGTGCAAGGTCCATAAATACATGGATGACAGAGTTTGGTGTGGATAAACTTGACTGGCCTGCATAAAGTTCTGACCTCAACCCAATAGAACACCTTTGGGATGAATTAGGATGAATACTGAGAGCCAGTCACCTCATCCAACATCAATGTGTGACCTCACAAATGCACTTCTGAAAGAATGGTCAACAAATCCCAGAAACACACTCCTAACCTTATGGGAAGACTTCACAGAACAGTTGAAGCTGTTATAACTGCAAAGGGTGGACTGATGTCATCATAAACCCTATGGATTAAAGGGATATTCCACCATTTTTGGAAATAAGCTAATTTTTCACCTCCCCTCGAGCAAAACAATTAATATTTACCTTTTTCCCGTTCATCCAGCCATTCTGTGAGTCTGGCGATACAACTTTTAGCTTCAGCCTAGCATAGCTTGGAACTACATGGAACTACACTCTCATCTGGCGTAATAATCAAGGGAAGTTGCAAACGTACCATGGGCGCAGTGATATCTGAAAATAGTCCCCATAGGCAACAAGCAGTAGTAGTGCGTGATATCACTGTGCCCATGGTACGTTTGCAACTTCCCTTGATTATTACTCCAGATGAGAGTGTAGTTCCATGTCAAATCAGCCTAGAAAAATGCCAGGTTTCATTTTCAGTTGGTCTTATTGCACTCTAACTTGAGAAGAGACACGTTTTAAATGGGAAAATTACCGGAAATCTTAGTTACTTTTAAGCATGATGCTAGCAGGCGAGAAGCTAATGGTCTAATCCGATTCAATGATCTATGCCAGGCTGAAGCTAAAAGTTGTATCGCCAGACTCACAGAATGGCTGGATGAACGGGAAAAAGGGAAATATCGATCGTTTTGCTCAAGGGGAGGTGGAAAATATTTCCAAAAATGGCGGAATATTCCTTTAAGGATGGGATGTGACCGAAGTTCATATGTGAGTCAAGACAGGTGAGCGAATGCTTTTGCCAATATAGTGTATTTCTTGTATACCTTATACACCTTGTCATTCGGTGGTATTATTTTTATTATTATTATTTAATTTTCTAAATTCTTGAGTAAATGAGAGATCTGGGGCCTCATGTACAAAGACTTGCATGGAATTCTTACTACAACATTGCGTACGCGAAAATCTGGAAAGAAGCGTACGCACAAAAAAATTCAGAAGTATGAAACCATGCGTACGCAGCAATCCACGCAGCTTTCCTTTGTACATCCCAAATAACGTGAAATTAAGCGCACATGCATGAGCATTATACTCCACCCCCTCTCCTCCCTCAATCACACTCATTTTGATATGCTAACTAGAAGGCCACTCGAAAACTCAGACCTCCGCGAAGGCAAAACGCCTTATCCCACAATATTAATAAGAGAAAAAAATCATTTGTGGATCCATCCGTTCTTGAACCTGCTACAAAATGTAATAATTTATATAATCAAATCGAAAAAGTATTAAACGTTTATTACCAGCGATTGCGAGGTAGAAGTGCTCTTATCAGACAACATGGTAAAGACAGTAGCCTACGTCTTTATCATCTGTAATTAATAACAAAAAAAAAACAGTAGAGGCAGAGCGTGGCAGTGGCTACAAGGGTCAGAGACCGTGGCAGATTCATTGGTCAGTCTGCAAGTGACAAGGTTCACATAACGCGGTTTGTTGGGCATTTCAAGCATTACAAAATAACTGCAATAATTAAAAGGTAATTAAATCACACGTGTCCGAGTAAGAACACGCATCGCGCACCCATAGTAAGTTTATCCACGCTTTGCCACGACGATTTCTGGATCATATTCCTATATTTTGCACAAGTGTTACAACAATAATGTGAATGCTTACTCGAGGAAAGTCAAAGTAGCCTATGCAGTCAGTCAGGGAAATTGCTTCAATTCGCACTAAGCTATTCACGCGGATCATCTTGTCCCATTTGTTTTTTGTTTTACTGAAAACTGTCGGAAATATGTTAAAACACCCGGAAAATGTTTTAGACATGGACATATGCGTGAAGCCGACCACATTCATCACAGATTTCGAGGAAGGAAAGCTCTTCGAAATCTGAAATGTTTGATAAGCAAGTGAATAATCATGTATGGAACTAAATATAGGCATTATCTCTATACGTTTCACATTAGGCTACCTAATTCTTGATATCCTCTGATAAGACTACAGTTTTAATTGCAGCTATTAACGCATGTTGCATGGCCAATTATCTAGAAACATATGCCTATTTCGAAGTGCTATTTTTAATATGCTGTGCAAATAAAGGCCTTGATTCGTGATCAACTAATGTTGTTGCGCTGCATTGCCTCTATGTGTCGCCAACTGACGATACACACTGGAAATGTGCGTACGCCAGGCATGAAGCTTGCGTGGAGGACCGCACATTCTCACATTCAAGTCAGTCTTTGTACATCCGGACGTGAGCGTGAGACTTAGAGTACGCAGCATTTTTGTGCGTACGCAAGCTTTGTACATGAGGCCCCAGGTGTGTTAAAACGTGATTATACGTTGTTTTGCCTCAGCCCTCTTTTTAAATGTTGGAAATGTCATTATACTGTCAACGAAGAGTGGGACTACTTTGAGCTAGCCTGGCACGCCGTCCCAGTGACGTAACACCTTCGGCTTTTGCTGTCGCTGGTCTGGTCAACTGCTAATCGGGAAGGATTTCTGAGTTCCCGAAATCTGCGGAACTGTCCCCTTTGGTCGAGAACCAATCAACTTTGAGCAGTGGCTCTGGGTAGAGGCGTGTTCAAGGCAGAGGAAAGAGTGTTGTTGTTGGTTTAAACTCGGCAAACCGCTTTCTGACATCGACCAGTAGCAAATCGAGGCACTTAAAGGAGGCGGGTCAACCAGCGCTTGGAGAAACCGTGTTAGCACAGGCCCTTGGTCAGACTAAAGTCTCGCAGAGCCTTTGAAAGTCGATGGTAATCAGGCTAACTTTGAGCCTTTCTGTGGTTTAAAACAGCGATTTGGCTATTTAGCTACAACTAGGAGGCGGTCTTCTCCGGCCTGCCTGAACGTCTGCTTGAAATTCTGCTCCCCGGCAAACTGCATTCCAAATTATTATGCATATGCAGTCTTTGTTCATTTTCCAGAATAGTCTATAGCTACACCGGCATTCTCTTTTAACATAGACAGCCAAATTTGCCTTATACTGCTCTGACATTCTGCAGGACAGGAGTACATGATTTAAAAATAAATAAATGAATACAACTTGAAACCATCAAGAAATTCTGTAGTTGTCCAGTTGACAGTGGAATGATGTTCCTCCAACGTGCAGATAACGACCCCAGTGGTGCTTACTATAAAAGTAGTATAAGAATGTAGAAACCATGTAATGCCAATGTAATGTCATCAAGTGTTATTACATGTTCATGATGATGTGTCATGTTAGTGACAGGTTCATGTCACTCTGTCGAAAACCTCAAGTAAAGCGTTGCTATTTTTTAACACCCATTCAGATGCTGTGAGGAGAGTTGGATTTGTTGGTGAGATGCCACAGGCATCTAATGTTGAAAAAGAAATTAAGTCATGGCTACGAAACGCGAGAGACCAGGGTGGCGGACGACGGCAGAGGTTACTACAGCAAAACAGAAACCCTGATGCTAACGTGAGCTAAGGGGGGGGGGGGGGGGCAAATGTAACAAATGTATTGCGGAGGTGTACTGTATTTGTTATTTGTTATTGCTGGGGGGAACACATGTTATACCTTTGTTATTTATTTATTTATTTATTTCATATACAGTGCCCTCCATAAGTATTTGAACACATGCTAAAGTTGAGTATAAAGAGGAATATAAAATTATCTTTTGGAAATTGATCTTAATGTCTTACTGTAAATACAAAAATGAGGAAATATCCAACATTTAAGGACACCAATTTTATATGTTAATGAATAATGTATCGTAAATAGATAAATGTTTTCCTTAAAATACAGGCGTCATAAGTATTTGAACCCCTATGTGTTAAATTCCCATAGAGGCAGGCAGGTTTTTATTATTTCATGGATCCAGGATACTATGCACCCTAAAAAAGTTCCCTTGGCCTTTGCAATTAAAATAACCCCACATCCTTACATACCCTTCACCATCCCTAGAGATTGGCATGGTGTTTTTTCAGTTAGTCTATTAGCTGGTTTCATGCTCATTGAGCTCAATGCAAATCAAACCAGGTAGTAGGCTAATTGAAAAAAAAAAAAAAAAAGAAGCACCATACCAATCTTTAGGTTAAGTGAAGGGTATGTGATGATGTGGGGCTGTCTGCCTCATGAGAATTTAACACATGGTTGATTCCGTGTCAAATCAGGACACTTTCGGATCTCATTGTCACAGATTGCATTTTGCATTTTGTCCATGCTCAGGGTGGGAAATGAAAAAGAAACATTTGCATAAGACAAGTCAAATTGGTGTTTTTAAAAAGAAGAGGTAATGCAGATTAAAGAAAAAAATATTTTAAAAATCGTTGTATATTCCCACCAAGTGTTAGGGTGCTCTGAATATGAGATCCAACATTATTTTTCAAACTTGTGAGGTCTGCTGTTCAGTCCCTGATGGAATTTCTTTCTTCTTTTTCTGAGAGTGTTTCTACTGATCTCAAAAAGGGGGAAAAAATCAACAGCCTATGTTGAGTAAAAATATGTCTTCTGTAAGTCTAAACAGAGCCCAGCCAAGAACTCCAATAAAATGTTGATCAACTTTGAGGGACTGCTATGACCATCCAGGATGATCCAGACCACTCGTGGTGATTTTACTGCATGCTATTCCAATTTATGCACCAGCCTCCAAAATTTGAGCCTCCTACAAATTCTAGTTCTTGAGCAATGAGCTTATGAACTTTGACAAACAAAAGAGGCAGAGCAAAATTGACCCCCCCCTCCCCCCGTAAAACTGTCTAACTTGGAAAGTATTGATCTTAGCACAAAAACATTTTACAGAGTGTCTCCTGGGTAACATAGGTACAAATGGTATTTTTTTTTCAGATTTTTTTGAGACGCAAGTGCGTGCGCTCTGGTTGATTTGACGTGGAATGACCCTCTTGTGTTTTGACTTATTGAATCTCCTTTACTGTAATAGGCCAGTCAATCTAGCTCAAAAAAGGGCCAAAACTTAAACTAATTGCAATAGTAATGGTTCATACTTTTTATTGATCCTTAAACCCTCCTGCATCACATATTAAAAATCTACCCATTTATATTTAGTGGAACATACTTTTATTCAAGGTCAAAGGTAGCAATTTCCCATGCATTTTGCTATTGGGATTTACAACAGGTGAAATGGGTAAAATGTTAAACTATAGATATCAAATTGAAACTTTCACAGTTGTTTACTCACATTAAGGCTAATATTTTTTGTATTGCAAGTTTTCTGAAATGTGATGTTTATATATGCAAATGAGACCAGTTTTACCTAAATATGCAATAATTTGCATATATTTCTAGAAAACTAAATCTGAACAATAGGTACAGTCAGCTTCAAAATAATTGCTGCATTTTGCTTCTATATTGGATACCAAAAGCCTATGCAAAGGGAATATTAGATATTACTTCATATCACCTCAGAAATGAGGAAATCAAGTCAAGTCAAAATCAATGCGTTTCAATGGAAGTACATTATAGAACAAATGATTGTCAATGATATGGTATGATGGAAGTATCTCAATGCATGCCAAGTCACATAAGGAAGATATTGACCTTTAGACAACATATCAAGTGAGTTGCATGCACTGAGATACTTCCATCATACCATATCATTGACAATCATTTGTATAATGTACTTCCATTGAAACGCATTGATTTTGGCTTGACTTGATTTCCTCATTTCTGAGGTGATATGAAGTAATATCTAATATTCCCTTTGCATAGGCTTTTGGTATCCAATATAGTAGCAAAATGCAGCAATTATTTTGAAGCTGACTGTACCTATTGTTCAGATTTAGTTTTCTAGAAATATATGCAAATTATTGCATATTTAGGTAAAACTGGTCTCATTTGCATATCTAAACATCACATTTCAGACAATTTGCAATACAAAAAATCTTTGTCATAATGTGAGTAAACAACTGTGAAAGTTTCAATTTGATATCTATAGTTTAAAATTTTACCCATTTCACTAGTAAATCCCAATGGCAAAATGCATTGGAAATTGCTACCTTTGACCTTGAAAAAAGTATGTTCCACTAAATATAAATGGGTAGATTTGTTATATGTTAATTAGATATACCTAGGGATCACAAAAATCTTGGAATGATTACTATTGCAATTAGTCATGGGTCAAACACTAGATTGACTGGCCTATTGGGCAGCCAATGGGCTAGGGCCGGCCCTGTAGCAGGCGAGAAGCTAATGGTCTAATCCGATTCAATGATCTATGCTAGGCTGAAGCTAAAAGTTGTATCGCCAGACTCACAGAATGGCTGGATGAACGGGAACAAGGTAAATATCGATTGTTTTGCTCGAGGGGAGGTGGAAAATGAGCGTATTTCCAAAAATGGCGGAATATCCCTTTAAGATCAATTTCCAAAAGATGATTTTATTTTCCTCTTTTTAGGCAACTTTAGCATATGTTCAAATACTTATGGAGGGCACTGTATATATTTCATGACCATTAAAGTGATTTAATATTGAAGGTTTCATATGTATTTATTTATATTTTAAAGCTAATACTTGTCTCAGGTGATTTTCATATTAAATGTTTAGAGATATAGTGTGTATATTAACACAATAAACTTACATTTCTTTGAATTCTGGACTATTGTAATTTTCTTTTGAACAGTTATGCAAGGCAAGTTTACTTATATAGCACATTTCATACACAGAGGCAGTTCAATGTGTTTAACAAAGATGAATGAATAAACTTTAAAAGAAATAAAATACAAACATGGAGGGGAAAAACAATAACAATGCTGAGTATGGGCCTAGAGAGGGCAATGTGGGCTGCCCATGCGTGGCCATTACAGGGCCCACGCTTTTGAGCGTGGGCCTAGAGAGGGCTTAGGGCTAGATGAGGGCAGCCCATAGGGGCCTGTGCGGGCCTAGTTAGGGCTATTAGGGCTAAGTGAGGGCTGCCCCTGCGGGGCCAGCACTGCGGGCCCAGCGCTTTGCCGATGAGCAAGCCCTCAGGGGCCCACCGTGGGCAGCCCGCTAGGGGCCCCAGCGGCAGCCCACAGTGAGCCTACAAGGGGCCCGCGCGGGCTTGCTTGCTGGGTAACAACACATCAAATAAGCCGCGGAGACAATATTTTTCATTGATCAAGCACTACAGAGCTTGCAGCGTTATACCCTAGACCCAAATCACAATCAGTGGATTAGCTAAGGGCCATGATCCAAAGGCTTTCCAAGTAGCATTTTTAACCAGTAATATTATTCAGAACAGCACCAAAGCTTGACATCAGCTTGCTCAGGGTCCCTACTCCCTACACATTAAACGAAGCACCAACAACGTAGTTAGCGAACCCAGAGTCCCCCCCCCCCTTGCATCACCGACACGTCCGTGCTTCGAGAGTCCTCTCCTTTACTCCCTCCTCACCTATGACTGCACACCTGTGGTTTTGGAGAAAGTGGTCTTCAAGCAAATGTGTGACTTCCTCTATCAGAATAACCTACTAGACCCTATGCAGTCTGGTTTCCAGAGTGGTCATTCTACTGAAACTGCTCTTCTATCTGTGACTGAAGCATTGAGAGTAGCTAAGTCCTCTGCTCAGTCATCAGTGTTAATTCTGTTAGATTTATCTGCAGCCTTTGATACGGTTAACCATGACATTCTCTTTCTACACTATATGAATTGGGAATTTCTGGGAAAGCTCTTGACTGGTTCAAATCTTACCTTAACTCATTGGCTGCCAGCGATTTTCAGTGCAGAGCGCTCCATACTGCCAGACGTTTTACAGCATTTTGACTGTTTTTCCAAGATCCACCGAACGGTGAGCTTTATGACTATGTAAACACCGAAGGTACCAAATGAAAGAGTAGACTCTCTTCTTTCACCAGGAAAAAACGGCTTGTTTCTATCGTTTTCCGTTCTTTAGTAATCGTCAGTAGAACATGGGTTAGTTTTGCTAAAAACACCTGTTTTTGACCAAAACATGGAGAAAACGATCTTTTTGTGAAAATCAACTTTTTAACGTTAGCGTTTCAGTAGTATGTCAACCACGATTGCACTGTTATCTCGTCAGTCTCGTCAAGGTTGCTAGGGACTCTGATGGTCGCTAAAGACTCTGAACAGGATGCTAGACTTAGCAAGCTAGCACTAGCAAGGTTGTTGTTAGTCTATATCGCAATATCCAATGTAAATGGATCATACCGTTCACGTGTTTTCCATCCTTGATGTAAGAAGTAAGCATATTTATTCCCTGCATCGCGTGCAAACTAGATTCACTGTGGTCGATCTTCAGTGTGTTTGCTAGTTGTCTCTGCATGACTTGTGCACTCTAGGCAGATACTAATGATCCAAATGGCACTGTTGCCATCTAGAGGTTCGGATCGCTAGTGCAGTCTGTTTACAAGCCTGAAACTCTGCCAGATCGTTCCCAAGCCCACCCAGGAGCCCTCCCCATTGAAAACGGCAATTGACGTCTATAGACGTCAATGGCAGTCAACGTATGTGTCTAAATTGACGTTTAAAGACGTCAATGGCAGTTAATGAGTTAAAGGAATACGCCACCCAAAAATGAAATTAAGCTAGTCTCGGTCACCCCCAGAGTTAGAACAGTGAAAAAAAACCGGTTAAAATCCGTCCGGGCATTCTCCTGCTTTGGGAGCAGCGATTTTAGCTTTAGCTTAGCACAGTTGCTGTAGATGAAGGGTGTCAGTGAGCACGTCCTCCAAAAAAGTGACTGAGACGTCTACATTTTTTTCTAAATATATCTTGGGAGCCGTGTGTTTAAAACGAGTACAATCATAATGCAAAATCGAACGAGACTATTACCTGGGCAGATCTTTACTTGGAACTATATTCAGCCTCATCGCCGACGAAGCACCGCTAGCTAGGCGCAAAGTTCTCACGTAGCACCACTTGAATCAATCCTGTGAAGTTCCAGTCGAATCTAGAAGTTGGGAGTTTACAAGACTGCTACGTGAGAACTTTGCGCCTAGCTAGCGGTGCTTCGTCGGCGATGAGGCTGAATATAGTTCCAAGTAAAGATCTGCCCAGGTAATAGTCTCGTTCGATTTTGCATTATGATTGTACTCGTTTTGAACACACGGCTCCCAAGATATATTTAGAAAAAAATGTAGACCTCTCGGTCACTTTTTTGGAGGACGTGCTCACTGACACCCTTCATCTACAGCAACTGTGCTAAGTTAAAGCTAAAATCGCTGCTCCCAAAGCAGGAGAATGCCCGGACGGATTTTAACCGTGTTTTTTTCACTGTTCTAACTCTGGGGGTGACCGAGACTAGCTTAATTTCATTTTTGGGTGGCGTATTCCTTTAAAGGGCGTTCTTTTAGCGTGTCTTGGCAGGGACAGATATCAAAGTCTTATGACCTCACTACAGGAGTCCCCCAAGGATCAGTATTAGGGCCCCTCCTTTTCTCTATTTACACCACTTCTTTAGGTGGGATTATTCACTCTCATGGATTTGAATATCATTGCTATGCGGACGACACTCAACTTTTCCTATCCTTCCCACCTGAGGACTCTAGTGTTTCCCATCGGATCTCTGCATGCCTGAAGGATATTTCAATCTGGATGAAGGATCAGCACCTTCAGCTTAATCTTTCCAAAACTGAGCTCTTGGTGTTTCCAGCAAAAACAGCTATTCCCCAACAGATCAATATCCAGCTTGATTCATCCTCACTGACTCCAACTAGATCGGCACGTAACTTGGGTGTCATAATTGATGACCAACTTACTTTCTCTGAGCATGTTGCCTCAATTGCAAAGTCATGTCGGTATACCCTGTACAACATTAGGAAGATCAGACCTTATCTGACCCAAGATTCCACTCAGCTTCTTGTACAGGCAATGGTTATCTCCAAGCTGGACTACTGCAGTTCTCTGTTAGCTGGCCTACCTGCTTGTGTATTAAGACCACTACAGTTGATTCAGAATGCTGCAGCACGACTGGTCTTCAATCAGCCAAAGAGGACACATGTAACTAGGGGTGTCACGATTCTCCAAATCCTCGATTCGATTTAATTTTCGATTTTAAAGCCACGATTCGATTCGATTTTCGATCTGTTTTTTATTAATGCATTCCTTGTGTCATTAGTATTATTATTATATTCATTTTTATTTTTTGCCCTCTTCCTATTCTGTTTCAGGGGGCTTTTATTTTGAAAGCAATTTTTATTTTGAAACCGTTCCATCCGTGAGGTTGTAGGCCTAAACAAAAAAAAGACGTCAAACATAGACATGTGAACATAGTGAAATGAAGCAACACAGAATGATACTTTGAATGTTTGTGCACACTCTGAAGACACTCTGAAGAGACCCAAGGTTAGTGTTAATGGAATAAGTACTTATCAATGTGCATTTTAAGCCTTAAAGTCATTTTGAACTGTAGGCTAACTAAATCGTTTTTTTACTTGCTAAGTTGAGAAGGCTAAATTGGTGTTAGGCTAACTGACGTGAATGAACGCAAAAATGCTTCCACACCCGTGATTTCAGAGTAACAAGAGGTTGATGTGCATTTTTTAACTGGCTGCAGCCTAAAATTAAAGGAGTGTTGATGCTGCACGTGTGTGGTTTTGCGTTTTGGGCATACATGCTGGACGTCACGTTGGGGGTGTGGCTGCATCGTCGATTCTACTTTTCAGTTCGAAGTTCGAGATTGAGATGTAATTTCGATCGATTTCGATTTAAAATCGAGATCGTGACACCCTTACATGTAACCCCTCTCCTAGTTACTCTCCACTGGCTCCCTATAGTAGCCAGAATTACATTTAAATCTCTCACTCTGGCCTATAGGACACTGACTGGATCTGCTCCCAGCTACTTCTAGTTCTTTAATCACGATGTACATTCCCAACCGCCCATTGCGATCTTCTGAGGAGCGTCTGTTATGTCGACCAACCATACATGCTAGGTCAAATTGTAGATCCTATGCTTCAGTGGTTCCGTGTTGGTGGAATGAGTTGCCAAGTGCTCTCCGTTCCAGCAACAGTTTTGAATCTTTTAAGGGGGGTCTTAAGGCATATTTGTTTAATATGCACTTAGTCCTTTGAGTTTGTTATGTGTTATGGTTTGAATAATAGTATTGTTTTGTTATAATTTGTCCATTGATAGAATTTGACATTTATTAGTGTGCTTGCAAAAGCACACTATTGTTATCCGTGCGTTTCATATACTACTTATTATTTATCTTAAGTCAAACTTTTGTCTCCCTATCTTGTCCTAGGGATTTAGAGCTAGAGACGCCGTTCTACTTCTCACGCGTCGGTCCTGATGCGAGGATGGTGGCTTGTATACAGCTTTTTGATACGCCTTGTCGTTCTCCCGTTATTCCAGTTTTTCCGGTCGATTTTTTCCCATAGGAATGAATGGAAAAGTGATTTTTGAGCGCTGATGCCCACACATTTTTCCACCTGTAGCCCAAACCGTAAGACATAAAGTCATGAAATTTGGTACGCTGATAGAAGAGACTACCCTGATTGACATTACCAGGTTTCATGCTCGCCACTCTCACGCTCTAGCGCCACCAACTGGTCAAAGTTGGAAAACGCGTTCATGCCCGTAACGTTTGATCCGTATGGCCGATTTTTATAAAACTTATACCATTGGAATCCTCTGACTCAGCCGATTCCAACGCACCTTATGACGTCATTTTCCGCCATGATGGATTTTCCGCCATTTTGAATTTTGTCCAAAGTCAAAGTAAAGCGACTCTGGCCGCATAGTTCATCCGATCGTCATGAAACTTGGCACGCGTGATCTACAGACCAAGGCGGATCAACTGCCTCAATTTCGCCTTCAAACGTTCAAGCGTTTGCCTGTGACAACCAATTAAATTCAGCAAGCGAAGCCGGCAAACAGGAAGTGTGCCTATCTTGGAAATGCTGTGACGTATGAAAGCCATATTTGGTGGGATGACTTGAGATCCCATCCAAAGCACCCTCAATAAATTTGGTGTTATTTGGTCTTTCGATGGCTCTATAATTAGCAAAAACGTGTGTGTTGGCGAATGTGTACTATTACGCAGAATAGCTCATCTTAAATTGCTTAAGTAATGCCAAAAGGACGTTCCAGAGTGATTTAAGATACAATGTTGATATTTAAAAAAAAAAAAACAAAGTATGCCAATTCTTGCAAAAGGAACTGGCACGAGTTCCATTATGCAGGAGCTTATGTATCACTATTTAGCCCAGCTCCATTATACCGCAACCACTGTTTTCGTCTGAGTTGATTGACTGAGAGAGTCTACAACTGTGCATGCTCACGATCGATTTAGATTGTCCGCAGTGATGTCTCATCCGGAGACTGGGTAAATCTTAACGACGCCATGGCCCCAAGAGGCAAGTACGGACTTAAAGGGATATTCCGCCATTTTTGGAAATACGCTCATTTTCCACCTCCCCTCGAGCAAAACAATCGATATTTACTAGAGATGCTCCGATCAGCATTTTTGGGGCCGATCACCGATTACCGATCACCAAAATCATGATCGGCCGATTGCCGATCACTGCCGATCACAGAATGGCAGGGGAATGAGAGTCTTTTAACAATAGTCTAGCAGAGTTTGCATCATTTGTAGAAATTAAACTAACTATGAATTAATGTAAGTGGCATAGAAGACAGTAGGCCTATAGGCTAGTCAAGATGTTGAAGAACAACCATTTATCGATTTGTATTTAGAAAATGAAATAACTTTGGCCATCTTTTCCAAATATGCAGCGAGACATAAAATGATATCATACAAGGAGGGGGTCAGGCAGACCAACACACAGATCACCTAAATGGGATGGGACCAAATTACATCGCCTAGGCTACTTGAAAAGTAGGCTATAGCTTCTAAATACACTGACTACATTAAATGAAAAACGTGCTGCCACAAACCTATACTGCCACAAGGTGGAAAACTATGGCTTTTTCTCTGTTCCAAATCCCAAAAAAAGAAACAATGTAAGCTACTGTAAGCAATAAATTGCAAGCCTTTTTTCTCTTGGAATCCCCCATGACTGAAACATGCCGTTAAATGCCACCAGTTTGAGTCAATAAAGTGCGCTGTTAAGCTAGCAGGGACATTGGACAGGCGTCTGCGCTTGGGAAGCTATTACTCTATTCTCCAGCTTGTCAATGTAGGCTAGACTGTTTGGTAACACGGGGAGATACACATTAGTATTTCATGCCTGCGGGGTCATATCGTGGATCAAGGCAGGTTAGGGCCGACTTACATTGCACGATATTGCCATGTTTTCACAGTCGGCGAATAAATATCCAAAGTCGGGACAGAAATCATGGCGCGGCGCGCTCCCGTAAACTCGTTTAATGTAAGGTGTCAATTAGCGGTTGTAAGCCAGTCGGAGTCTTTTTCTAGTTTTGCAGTTACGACAATATCAAACATGTCTGATATTATCGCATGTCTGCATAGTCTGTGACTAGTTTGTGACTTAAAACTCTATGACTTGTCTTTAGATGCGAGAGTCTGACTGTCTTTCAAAAATCTTTTAGGCTACAAATATTTGCAACATCGTAACTGTCCTCCACAACGAATAGAGGTTGTTCGTGGAGGCAAATTAATTCTGAACGTGATGTCTTTCCATCAGAATTATCCCTATCGTTAGTAGGCCTACAGTCGGCTGATTGAAGGGTGGGGAAGTTGGCTTGTTTAGTTTCTCATACCCGACATATTCAGTTGTCCGTCAGTGGTGTTAAAACGTCGTTGGTGGCTTCCACCTCGAGGGATTTCAGCACGACATACATTGCAAATGGTTAATTTTACACTGAACCTTTAGCCTACTCATGTTTGCCACTGCAAGCTCCTATCTACTCTAGGCTACTGTTGTGTGCCTGTGCGACGCGCCTGGAGGTGGAAAAAAGTCACGCAAGTAGCCTATTAGGTCACATGATTGGCTTTTTTGATCGGCGCTTTTGGGCTTCACCGATCAAGCCATTTTTAGCCAATATCGGCCGATCATGATCGGCGGCCGATCGATCGGAGCATCACTAATATTTACCTTGTTCCCGTTCATCCAGCCATTCTGTGAGTCTGGCGATACAACTTTTAGCTTCAGCCTAGCATAGATCATTGAATCGGATTAGACCATTAGCTTCTCGCCTGCTAGCTTCATGTTTAAAAGTGACTAAGATTTCTGGTAATTTTCCCATTTAAAACGTGTCTCCTCTCAAGTTAGAAAGTGCAATAAGACCAACTGAAAATGAAACCTGGCGTTTTTCTAGGCTGATTTGACATGGAACTACACTCTCATCTGGCGTAATAATCAAGGCAACTTGCAAACGTACCATAGGCGCAGTAATATCGTACGCAGCACCTGAAAATAGTCCCCATAGACAACAAGCAGTAGTAGTGCCAGTAGTCTGCAAGTTGCCTTGATTATTACGCCAGATGAGAGTGTAGTTCCATGTCAAATCAGCCTAGAAAAACGCCAGGTTTCATTTTCAGTTGGTCTTACTGCACTTTTTAACTTGAGAGGAGACACGTTTTAAATGGGAAAATTACCAGAAATCTTAGTCACTTTTAAACATGAAGCTAGCAGGCGAGAAGCTAATGGTCTAATCCGATTCAATGATCTATGCTAGGCTGAAGCTAAAAGTTGTATCGCCAGACTCACAGAATGGCTGGATGAACGGGAACAAGGTAAATATCGTTTGTTTTGCTCGAGGGAAGGTGGAAAATGAGCGTATTTCCAAAAATGGCGGAATATCCCTTTAATCGTTGTTAAATTACACTGATGTCCAGGTGCTATTTATGGTGGCAATCACACGAGCTTTCACTGTGACGGTGTTTCGTTTTTGACCATTTGCAATAGTTTCTCTTCGTAATGAATTACTATTTAGGAGATTGTAATGATTACAGGACATCGTTTGATATATTTGTGATGTTTTGAGATTTTATTTCTTGTTATAGCCTATGCAATATTGACTTCGAGCATTCTGGGTAAATCACGTCGCTTGTTTTCCTGTTAAGTTTCGTTTTCTGTTGTGATGATGAGCAGACGGCTGTGCACTAAAAAAAGAGATAATTAATTTACCCTTAGACAATTCCTGCTGTTATCCTGAGTAGGCTAATCCAGTCCATGACATTCAGAGATGCAATCATTGACGAAAAGTAAGTTTGATGTTTACATCGAGTTAATTCACACTGGTATGCAAGAGGTTTGCTAATACACTTAAACTTGCTCTTGACATGATTTCCATTAAGTAATATACTGTAAGCGTTCTCTGAAATTATAATACTTCATGTGTTTCGCTTAAGAATCTACTGTTTAGCGTTTCTACTGTAAGGACGTAGAACTAGACTAATCTAGCATCTCTGTACTCTTCTTTTGTTGAGGTGTTGTTGACGCCCTCTCGTGCAGCCTCATGTTAGATCATTAGAGGCGTTAGATCTAGTAGTATTACCACATAGCTAGCAGTGTTGGTGAAGTTCATGACGTTAGTTTTGAGTGAGTTTACTGCCAATTACCTTAAGTTGAAGTTGTGTGCGTGTATGACAACAAAAGTAAGTGAGCGTAACCTTCGGTCATGTGTATTGGGAGTGGGATGTATCTTTCACGTTGATATGCAAGGACTTAGCATGCTAAACGGAGAATTAGCATTAAGGGTTTGAATGAAGGAAGCCTGTTATTACTTGTGTGAGAAGTTGTGCTCATAGAATGAGATAGCGATACAGTTTATTTAGTGACCATATTAATGACAGTTTATTTGGTTCTTTACAGACCACTATACATTATACATTTATTCATGCTGTTGTATGGTGGAAGAAAACTCAATAAAGAAACTAAGGAGAAAACTGCTTCACAACCGGTGTTCTAACCAAACAAAGAGTCTAGCGCTCTATGATCTTTGGTTCTAACTGACGCCACCCAAGCAACACAATCAATCAATACAGTCCTTTAGCCCCATAGACAGTAAAAGATAGCCCTCATTAACAATCTCCGACTGGAGGAAGTTTGTACCTGTGCGAGTTAACTCTATTACACAGTACCGTTTACGCCGCTAGATGGCGTAATTAACCACATAATAACTGTAGTCACGAACAAAAAGGTTTCTTTTCTTTCTTGAAGGGGTTAGCGTTGCCGTTGCTGTATGTGTGTCCTGGCTTACAATTCCGTTTAATGAGCTTAGTATTCAATGCATTTCTGTATGCTGCAGATATATTATATATCTATATAAATAGCCATCTACCTATATTTCTCTGTATGTATGGAAATCCTGAATGTCTCTGCTGGAACAATACAAAGTTAAACCCCATCTCTTCTCCGTCCTATATTCTTACCGATATACCATCCAGTATAGTGCCACTACCCTACCCGAATCAGTGCAAACCTATAACCTCCCCAATAATAATAGTAATAATAATTAGGTAAAAATAATAGTTTCTGCTTTAGGGAGAAATCTCAGAATTCCCCTCCAGCTAAGGAAAGTGGGAGCTATGTTTTTAGACTCAGTAGGCAAGCTTATGTGTGGAGACTTAAACTGTGAAGTTTGGCCCACTTATTGTATAGCAGTTAACAATTCTAGGTTCAATTAATTACATCCAACACAAAGTGTTATAGAAAGTATTACTGTGTGTTTCATTTAACTATTGTTCATGGTAAACATTTAATTAATTTAGGCTATGGGTGGTACAGGTGAATTATTACCACACAGTTACTATTTAGAACTACGTAATCCTTAATTGAGATTTCATTGAAATTTTTAAACTTTTAAAAAGGGGTTTAAAAACTGTTTTTGTACTTTCATTTTATTATGTCACACTGAACTGAATTCTAAGAGTTAAAAACAAAGGATACAATAAATGTTTTGTGATGCTTGCATTGCATAGTATTTCATTTAGGATAAGCTATATCAAAGCAGGTAGAAGTAACTGTAGTCACTTGACATTTCTGAGGATTTGCATATTTCCACCATAGCAGTGGTAAAGACATTCTTCAGTGGAGGCACCACACTAGTTAATCACGCTATCAACATCTTCTTACCTTTTCTTCTGTTATTACTATTATTTAACTTTATGGTAGACAGTGAGTCCAGCAAATTGAGAACCTAGGATCCTGTTTATGTTTATGAATGTGACTATGTGTATAGTATATGTTGAGACATAAGGGTGGAAAAATAGGTTACATTTATATAATGCAAATGATTAAGTTAACAATGTCATTGAATATGTTGTTCAAACAAGAAGAGCGAAATGGTAAACTTTTAAGAAATCATCATCCACATCATAGTTTGACGCTGTGTGGGGTTATGGACTTGACAGTTTTGCATGGAATTGCTCATACAGTATATACATATATATATGTATATGTATATATGTGTGTGTGTGTGTGTGTGTGTATGTGTGTGTGTGTATGTGTGTGTGTATGTGTGTGTGTGTGTGTGTATGTGTGTGTGTGTGTGTGTGTGTGTGTGTGTGTGCGTGTGCCTTGTTGCCGGTGTACAGTATTTCTGAATATGAATGCTGTCTGGACAGGAAATGGCATAGCTTTTATCACATGCAACCAATCCAAAATCGATTTCATATTAGGGATGTTAACCGGTGACTGTTTGACCAATGGTTGACCGTATCCACATTAACCGACCAAAGTTGTCGCTAGTCGGTTAACAAAAAAAAAAAAGAGGCATCTTTAAATTAGCCTAAAGACAGTGGACTAAACGTTACTACAGCTAGCCATCTCATTCCAAGAAGATCTTTTTTTCGTGAAGTTAACAAATTATCCCTCACACTCAATTTTTCATAACTCGCCTGCTTGTAGGCTAGGCTACGTAATAAACCAATAAAAACATTTGGTACGAGGTCACAGCGGTGGCCGGTGCGTCTTTTGCAATCTGGAAGTGCGCTGTTTTATCCATTGGTTTTATCGTGTTGCAGTCTAGGCAACTTTCCGCATAAGATGGGCTTAGATTTGGAAAGACATTACATCTACATTTCAGGAAGGGTCATCAATGGTAACAGATAAGGTAATGATCATCTTTCGCTATTATTGTTAGCACTTCCTCAAACTAAGCTGCGTCTCTTCGGAGCTGTCATTTTCATAAGTGAGCCGCGGCCATTTCAGCTTCAAATGAGCTTCCAACGCTAGACAAACGCCTTTATTTGCAACGCGATCACCTTGTACCCAAACCATTTTCGGAGCGAAGGAACCATTTGTCCTCCACTTACAAGCTCCTTGGTTTGCAGGACTCATGTTTGGCGCTGTAGGGGATTTAAAAAAGTGACGTGAGTGAAAGGGCGGCGCCGGGGCTGTGTGTAGCCTATGAGCGGGGGACAGAGAGATGAGAGTTGGGAAATTGCGTGGCTGTTATTTCAAATAGCATAATTTATTTTAAACGAATCGGTTAACCGGTTTCAACCGGCTAATGAGCCTCGGTGGTCGGTCAAGAAAATTTGTAGTTTTCGCCATCCCTATTTCATATTCAGACACGTTAACCAGTAACAGCGAGGGGCCTATTGCACAAAACTAGGATAAGGGATTAACCCGGGATATCTTGGTTATCCTGGCTCAATTTATCCGTGATCCAGTTGCACAAAAGCGGGATAGGGGGCAGCAGGATATGTTATGGTATAAGTTACCATGGCGATTTATTCTGTGGAGCTAGCCTGCTCCTGACCAGGCTCACAGCCAAGATAAGTTGATTTTAATGGTAATTACATAATCTGATTGGTTCAGCTAGCTGTCATTCAAATGAGACCACCACGTGATTTTTTTTTTAATGAGCTGTAGATTCCATTTAAATATTATTTGCAACATGCATTTACTCGCAAAACACAGCAGAATGTCTGCCTAATACCACATGGATGTCATTTAAATGATGGTGGCCTTATGATTAATAACATAGCCTACTCGTTGTTTGCTTCTTTTTTGACAGATGTTTGATGAATAGGCTGCTGTAGTAGTTGATTGGAAGTGGAGGGGACATTTTTCGAAGGTGTTTTGAACTAATTCGGCTTTTAAGACAAATTAAGATACTTTGTGCATCTTTGCGGTGGCAAAGCGCTTCCTAATGACGTTGCGTGCCGAGACAAGGAAGCTCTCACACACGTGGGTGCATACGTAAATTTGCATTCAGTTGATCTGCCACACCTACTCCCGCTATGTAACAGAAATAATCTTGATCCCCCATCCAAAAAAGTACAACTTTACCTCGTTGTTAGTCTATATCAAAAGCGGTTATTCACTTCGTGTGCAAGACGCTATTTTTCGCGTCTTTTTTATTCCAACCGTGAGTTATTTGGGGGAGAAACGAGAACGCGCACACATACCGGATAACTTACACCTGGCTTGATGAATCCGTGTCTGCTTATCCTGGATTGGTCTCTGTGCAACCAATTAAGCCGGTATGCTCATGTTTTGGATTCAGTGATCGCAGCTCAGTAACTTATCCCAGATATCTTAATTCTGCTTTTGTGCAACGGGCCCCTGGTTGCTTTGACATATCAACACCAAATTTGATCTTATTACACCATTTGAACAGGTGAGTCGTCCTATTTATTCTACCATCAATTTGAGGCTATAGCACATTGCAACTTACTCAACAGTGAGTAAACAGCAGATGTTCCCGCAATACTCCTAACATTACTCGTATTTGTTCTAGAAACATGCCTAGTTCCTTAGGCTCCTTCCTTCTTTCACTGGTTACGTGTTTCATGCTGGCTACACATGAACAACTCATACATAATTCAACACAAGGTCTACAGACCTTAGAGGTGTACATTTCATTTCCATACATCAAAGCATTCGCCCATGGCAGCCAATCAAATTCGATGGCGAAGCCTCCAAACAGGAAGTGAGGTCAAATCTCGGAAACGCTTTGAGGTGTCAAGACCATATTTGGTGGGATGATTTTGGACACAATCCAAAGTAGCCTTAGTAAATTTGGTGTAATTTGGCCACTAGGGGGCGTCGCAATTAGCAAAAATGCATTTTATCGCACATCTCTTTACATCTTTGGGATGACATCCACATTTTTACATTGGGAGGTGCTCTGGGACATACCACTGATGAACCTAGGCAACCCGTCACGTCAGTGTAAGAATTCGGCAATCGAGGGTAACGCCGCCAAACTCGAAGCAGCTTTGCGTCTTGGCCAAACTTTAGCGTTTTGACCTGAGGGCGAGCGGTCGCGTCTCCTGCCGGAGCGCTTTCGCGGCGCGTCGGAGCAAGCACACTTCGCACTTTCCCACCGGGCAACCACACACACAACAACAACTTACATCAGTTGGACAGCTGTAGACACTTAAGACAGGTACAGTACAACCACACTACAACACATACAAAGTGTGCACAGACACAGGCACTGAAAGGACACAATAATCACAGCAATCTCTGCAACATGTCACACAGCAATGAGTCAGCAGCTCTTGTTAAAAAGTCTGATTGTTGTAGGAAGAAAAGACATCCTAAATCTCTCTGTGGAGCACCTAGGTATTTCCTTGACAGCACACTCCTAACCTTCCTCAGCACCTTTCTCACCAGATTCTCATCAATGGGACTGAGGTGGATTGTGTCACCAGCTTCACGTTTCTGGTTGTCCACATCTCTGAGGACCTCTCTTGGACCCTCAACACCTCTATCCCAATCAAAAAGGCTCACTGGCATCTCTTCTTCCTGAGTAGACTAAAGAAGGTCTATCTGTCTCCTCAGATCCTGGTGAACTTCTACCACTGCACCATCGAGAGCATTTTCACCAACTGTGTCACAGTTTGCTGTGGCAACTGCTCTGCCTCCGACCAGAAAGCACTGTAGAGGGTGGTAAAAACTGCCCAAAGCATCACCAGTTCCTCACTACCCCCGAGGCCATCCAGACCAAGCAATGCTTCCGTAAGGTGAGCAGCATCATCAAAGGCTGTTGTCACCCCCCCAACCACAGACTGTTCACCACACTCCTCTCCGGTAGGCATTACAGGTCTCTCCGCACCCAAACCAGCAAGTTCAGAGGAAGCTTCTTCCCTGTGGCTGTCACCCTACTAAACTCTAGCTCTGCATCTTGGTAACAACAAACCAACTAAGAACCAAACTGCAATTTCACTGTCTTTTTACTTGTACTCTGCACAGTGACAATAAAGTTGAATCTAATCTAATCTAATCTAATCTAATCATGATCTGCTCTAGTTAGAGTTTCTAGATGAAGAGTGATTGCTGCATCAATCAAAATATAGATCCTTACATATCCGGTTGTCTTACAGCAGGCAATGACGTAACAAATTAGACCACAACTGGCTATATAAATAAATCACCAATAAATCACCAACAAAAGAAACCTTATCAACTTAGGTATACCTGAAACTACCTGAAACTAACTATACCTGAATACTACACAAGCTTATTATGAATAATGGCAGGAGTTTACCAGTTCAGGTCTTCCAATGTTAGATGTTGGACGTTAGGTAGGAATTCATTCCAGTTAATGGCTGTCATAGATGCAGGCAAGGAGAGACGGATGAAGAGGACTTCTGTCTGCTGTGTTCCACTGTTTTCAGCTTTACGGTATCCTACAGTTAGACTAAAATAAATAGAACAGACAGTTATTTTCCTTCCCCGATAAATGTTGTTGCATTTGAATCTTAGAGAAACTTACGTGAAAAGTAGACCATCTGTCCCTGCAGAGAGGGATGGACAGAGATTGCCATTGCTGGTGCTATTTGTATCCACTTCAATGCTTTACCAGAGAGAAAGGGAACTGTTAGCATCTGTTAATGTCAGTGTAAATTGTTAGCCAAATACCACTACTCTAAACCATTTTAATCAGCTAATTCCAACTGAGAAGAGTATTTACGTCAGACAAATCATTCTGAAATAGCTTGATCCAACACAACTACAGCTCTGTTTCCACTAGGAATCTTGGTTTGCATTAAAGATTGCTGGAAAGAGCTTGCAGGCAGTGAGGGGGCATGTTCAAGAACCCCCATGTTCTTAGAGAACTTCGAGGAACAGAGATCTACATCTTCTTTAACTACTTATTTATTGGCAACAAAGTCATCCAGAATATTGAATCTTGCTTCATATGATATGTACACTGTGTATCAGATTCTAACAATTAAGCCATAAATCACCAATGATTCCCCAGTTAAGATGAATATGATTTATATTTATATTCATAAAATATTGCTCAAACTCTTACTTTAAACTGAAGAGAGTATTTGTCTTTTGAAATATGCTTAAAAACTTGGATGCAGTTTCCAGTGGGAAGCTCTTCACTGAGGAAAACTGTAAATTCACTGACTTCTTTGAGTCCTCACTTCCAGACACCTGTTCATTCAGCTCGGATGAGCTGCTGTCAGAAATGGAGATATTAGGCTTTTGGTTAAAAAATAAATACTCTAGGTAAACCATAAGGGAAATAGCCAGTTATCAGCTAGGGAAACTGAAGATAGGGATATTGATATAGGCCTACAGAAAGATCACAAATATGTCTGTGTACATGGTGGCTATAGTGGCTTTTGGCCTGGAGTGCATGTACAAATTGTTTTGAGAAAACCTAGTGTACAGGTTGGGTTTTACCTTGAGGGGATTCTTTTCTCCAGTGATTCAGTCAGTCCATCAATTTCAGAGCTTACCAAGCCATCAGCAGTCGGCCTTTCAAAACATTACATTTACTGGTAAATACAAAATTCCTTGATTAAAGGCTACTAGCTATGCAGTCACTTTTGGCCTGGACTGCATGTTAAATCAAATGATTGTTTTGAGAAAATCTAGCAGTGTACAGGCTGGATTTTACCTTGAGCTGATTCCTTTCTCCAGTGATTCAATGAGCCCTTCCATGTCAGTGCTTTCCATGCCATCAACAGACAGCCTTTGAAAACATTAGATTTACAGGTAAATATTAGGGCCGGGACTTTAGCGCGTTAATTACGATTAATTAATTACACAAACATTAATGCGTTAAAAAAATTGACGCATTTTAATCGTATGCCTATTTATTTTTGCACCGCGGAACGTTTCTCACTGGATGAGTTTCAGACGGACCGATTATACTGGAGCACCAAGTAGTTCGGTTCAGACCATAGACTGTAAGGTTCAGACAAAACAAACCACAGTGGCACAGTGAACACAGAGCCCCTTTAGGGAGAGCCGGTCCACTTCCTATTAACTCCATTGTACCGGATTGTTCCTGCAATCTGTTGAAATTCCGCTAGGGACGTTGCCGAGCAAGTGATAAATGAATTGTGGTCTATGGGGCTAAGCGGCTAGAACTCGTTTTTTTCACAGTTGACAACTTCATTTCTTAATGTACATTGTCGTAGTAGCTACCTGAGTATAGGTTTTCCACTGGAAATGAAATAAAAAGTCACTCATGTCCTTTCTGCTTTTCATAGGATGGGCCGTTTTCCCTGTAACATGCTAGCATTTAGCTCATGGATGCTCGCGACACTCGCGACCGATTACGACCGTCGTGAAGCTGAACCTTCTTTTAGGTCTATGGCCGTAAAGTGGTTCGCTTGTGTCACGTGACATGAAAACTTTGAAAGGGTTTTTAGGAATAACAACACATATTAAAAATGTTATTGGTCAGCTGATTGTCAAGTCAAGTTATCCTGCATCGCATGCATTAATGCAATTTTAGGAGAAAAAATTATATAACGACAAATGTGGTACTGGGGGGTTCAGCTCCATTGCTACCCATTCATTCATCACTTGCTCGCGATCGCCCTCTAGTTGCAGTACCATGCGGAAGTATTTCGCTAGTGGTCCTTCTCCCCTTATTAGACATTCTCTGGTGAACATGAACAAAGAAGCTGATGTGACCGCGTTGGTTGGCCCCGTGGATGGGAAATGTTGTTACAAAAAACGAACGGATGGAAGCGCAGATAAGAGCATGGTTGTGTGCAACCTATGCAACAAGGACGTATCACCACAGGTATCACCTCAGTGCAAAACATAAAGCAGCTAGCTGCTAGCGTGGACAAAGTATTGTGATACTCCAGTCCAGACACTTGAGGGAAACCTCTGAGCTTTATTTATTATTAAATAGCAACCGAGTTGCTGTTACAGCCACAACTCACGCTAATAACAGTAATCCACCGCACCTAATTCCATGTCCAACTTTCATAGACCTAAAAGAAACTTCACACTCAGAACCGCATACAAGCACACACGCACACACGTAAACTCCGCCCCCCAGTTCCCCTTAAAGGGACACAACAATTTCATGAACTCAACTCAAGGTAACAGGTGACACAATTAACAGGATATCACAGTATTATAGTTTACAGAAGGTCTACCTATCTATAGGCTACATGAATTTCTGAAAATGTACTATTTGTAAATATGGTATTGCTATACTTTATGGCAAAAATTGCACTGGTCTGTTGGACTTATTAATAAACAATATTTTTGTTGCTTAAGGCCTATGTATTCAGTCATTATCCAATAGTAGGCTATACTAAAAATCCATGTGAAAAAAAAATACTTCTCACTGTTCTCGGGTCATATATTTATATACAATTAAAATGCGATTAATTTCGATTAATTAATTACAAAACCTCTAATTAATTAGATTAATTTTTTTAATCGAGTCCCAGCCCTAGTAAATATAAAATGAAGAGTTCAAATGCTACCAACTAACAACTAGCCATTCGTTAACATTAGTGTGTTTAATTCTGTGTTTTTTATTGTGTCTGTAATAAGGGTTTTGCACTTGACTAAATCACTAGCTAGTTTGAAAATGTGACCACAGTGGCACCATGGGCTTTGACAAGAATGCACAACAATTCCAGCATTGGTTCTTAGTGTGTGTGAGTGTGTGTGTGTGTGTGTGTGTGTGTGTGTGTGTGTGTGTGTGTGTGTGTGTGTGTGTGTGTGTGTGTGTGTGTGTGTGTGTGTGTGTTTTGTTGTGTTGTCTCTTTTTGTGTTGTGTTGTGTGATTTGCCGTTGTGTTGTGCACTTCGGGGCCGTGTTTTCTCTTTTTGTGTTGTGTTGTCTCTTTTTGTGTTGTGTTGTGTTGTGTGATTTGCCGTTGTGTTGTGCACTTCGAGGCCGTTTTTTCTCTTCTTTGTGTTGTGTTGTCTCTTTTTGTGTTGTGTTGTGCACTTTGGGGCCGTGATTTCTCTCTTTGTGTTGTGTTGTCTTATTTGTGTTGTGTTGTCTTATTTGTGTTGTGTTTTCCTGTTTACATTGTATTGTATGTTGTGTGTGGTGTCTTAAGCTGCTGGGACCCTGAATTTCCCCTTGGGGATCAATAAAGTATCTATCTATCTATCTATCTATCTTTTGCACTTCAGGGCCACCGTATGTATGCTTATTGAACCAACATACAATCGTTTCTTGTTTTCATGCTCAAAAGCATTTTTAACATAGACTCCCTAACAACAAATACAAGTATTTTACAGCCAGTGATAAGTATTATTGTCAGTGCAAAGGGCTCACATAAATCACCATTCAATTAGAGATGCACGATATATCGACGGCCGATATATTATTGGCCGATAAGTGAAATTTGTAAAATATTATTATAGAGAATGGGAACGGAAGTTAGCGGCGCAGTGCATTCTGGGACAAAAAGGGCGTTTTCCTCCATTAGGTGAGGCCGCGGCGCGAATTATAAACAAGAAACCTATGGAAACCTATGATATTTCGAACAAGATCGGCTAGCCAAAACAGTAACACTAGATGTAAACATTTAGGCTACTATGCTAAAAACTAGTAGTAGAAGTAGTAATGGACCGTACAGAGACAAGCTCCTGCCAGACGCGAGGAAACGTTATATAGAAAAATATCTTTGATCGGTAACATGGATCCCTATGACAGACCGTCTGGAGAGTGGACGTGAGACCCTGAAAGTAATACAAAGACACTCCGTTGTTGATTTTTTTTACCTGACGATCGTGGGCACGGACGTTACATCCAACAACACAACAGGTTCGTCCCATGATGTGTGAAAAACAATGTTAGAAACAGCGAGTTAGCAATGTTTTACGATGTTTACAATGGTACAGCATTGGCAGCAGCGTACAAGTGGCCTCACGTATGTATCCCAGACGCCACCGCGGCGCAACCGCGAAATGTCCGCGACGTCACATTCCCATTCTCTATCGGTCCGATAACAGAATTTCGGCCGATAATTTGCACCAATATTTTTTAAAGCCCTAATTTTCCAACTACATAAGGCCCGTCTGGCTGCATGCTACTTGAGCTTGGTTGGCTACTTCTTCCTCAAAATAATGTCAGCTGTGGGGATGTATTTCACCATTCTAACGAGATCTGCGTTGAATCTATGCAGCCCAAAATCCTCTCCTGAAAGATCTCCATTTTAACCTAAGCAGAGAGCGAAGCACAGCCTACTCAGAGCGAATAGTTTTGCTGGTGTGTCTGCACTTTACCGCCACGTTAGTCGGGGAGACAAACAAAATCTTTGGTGGGACAAATCAGTAGATAAGTAGGCTAGTTCTAAGTATTATATGTGCATTTAGTTCAGTTGTGTTTTGTAATATTACCGCTGCAGCACTGCAGGTTGTGCGCAACAGAAGGGACTTTTACACTGGACAGCACTCCACTAATTTGCTCGTCTTTTTTTGCGGTTCGGCTCGAGCATTCATACTGGAGGTGGCATATTGGGGATCAATTAGCCTACAACAAAATACAGTCCGAGGAGTTTCAGCTTTATTTAATTAACGCTGCTAAAGCTATACATAGCTTTTTCACAGCTTCTAGCCATTTATCTGCGTTGAGTGTTTACTCCATATGAGAACAATTCATGCACTGTCCCTTGCCACTTAATCGCACCTCAATGATGTCACATTCACTTAAAGGAGCCACACGTAGGCCCATGCTATTGCTGTTGTTGACAGCTGTACCACTGTGGACTATTATGAGTCATGGTATGTCCGGCATAGGGAGGGAAAGTAATCTCATCGCCATCTGGTGGTTGCGTTCCTAGAGGCTAGCGGGAGAGGATGGGATTTTCTTTTAGAAAAAATATATCTCGGCCCACGATGGGAAGTTAGTTAAATGCCTTCAATATGCTATGCATGTAGGTCAGCTCTATTGCTTCGAGTGGTCATACTTTATTTTTTAGGATCAGTTTAATTGTTTTGAGTTTGTTTGTAACATGGTGATAACGAACTACAGTAGCTAGCTACAGTAGCATTTGACGTCACCAGTTTGGGCGCTTCATCTCCAACTGATCAAAACGGCAATTTGCTTAACTGGCTTATCATATTTTTGTAATAACAGAGAGCGATGTAAACCGCGTGGTAATTACCTTTATGTTGGGATAACTTGTGTTGTGCTTCTACTCACACAAGAGCTGGCAGTAAGTGTGATTGTCTACTAACTAACCAACTAGCTAACAGGCTAATAAACAAACCATGCTAGGTGAGTAACGTCGTGGAAGGGTGTCACGTCACTTGAAGTTGTAGTTCATTTATGAAATGAAACGAGCAATTACGGTTTTTTTAAATAAGGCGAAATAGGGTCTGATATTTTCACAGTTAGTAGATTATTACAGTATGCAGACTGAAAAATATTTTTGGTGGATAAGATCGCTGGTATAGCTGCGTAGTATTTTTTTGAAAAGTCGGTCTATGGGACTTAACATTGGAGCTGATCTTCGATAGGAACGCAACCACTTGGGGCGCTGGTTTTCACTTTCCCTCCCTATTGGTGGTATACAATTACTGCAATTAAATGATGCCTATTAAATGTTGTCCCCTATTCATTGTTGATTTTTTTTCTCCAACAGTAATATCGGTTATCGTTATCGGCCCTAAAAGTCCATATCGGTGCATCTCTACATTCAATGATGGCACAAAACTGAAAAACAGTGGCCCATCATTAAGTGCAACAACTACCTCATATTCAATGCATTTATGCTCCCACTCCATTTTTAAGAATTTATAGACATTTCCTAACGTCCATTATGAGACTACAGATGTGATGATGTTGTCTCAGCTTCCCCTCGACATTATCAGAATGTCAACAATTACGCGCGTCACTGTGCGTCGGGACAGATACTGTTTCGAAGTTTTTAGGTTATGTTTTCATCGGGGTTTGTTGGTTTGTCTGTATGTCTGTTTGTTTGTTCGCAAGATATGACCCAAGGAAGAAGCGATTATGTGTTCGCTTGGCGGAGGCTAGATTCACCATGTTATCATCATCAAAAGCTTTGGCTATTCCACTACGCATCTTAACAATTTCACCATCTGACATAGCTTCTTTACTTTGGCAAGCTCAAGCGAAACAGCAAAAGACGCCTGAAGTGCAGATTCCTGTGTAGCTCTGGCAATTAATCACTGTTGTTGGTGTAGCCTAGGCTACTTTTGATTTGATGTCGGCTACGACAGCAGTCCTAGCTCCAGTGTGTGTAGCTAGCTACTTCTGATATTTAACTTTGTGCAAGGTTTAGTAGTGGCGACTTCAGTTTAAATCCTTCATGGCTGATATAGTTTCTAAGCAAACTTGACACATGGGTTTGTCTTACCATTCTATAAACAGACACTGCTTTCAATTTTGACTGAATTTTGACGGTTTTCTTAATTGAGTTTTCGTTTCATTTTTGCACTGTTTTTCCTTGCCGATGGTAAATGTCCGCGGGCCGCCAGTTGCCCATCCCTGGTCTATACACAACCATTGAACCAACAAAGTAAATGCAAGAATAGAGACTTCTGTGTAATTATTCCATATTTTGTGTAGTCATTCTATATCAGAACACCTGACATACAATCCAAATAGTCTATAGGAAACCTCAGAGTGTTATCTTTCATTTTAGACCAAGATTGTGCTTCTACACCAGGGGTCTCAAACTCGCGGCCCGCGGGCCAATTGCGGCCCGCGAGACGATATTTTGCGGCCCCCGGCCTGAAGTCGAAGCTTAATGTTAGTGCGGCCCGCGCAGATGCATCTGGGCATTTTATATTCTGTAACAATCGTGGGCTGGGCTCTATGGCTGCGCTACCATAGCTCAGGCTCGTGACAACAACACGAATTAGCAATTGTTTACTTGCAACATGTTCCAGCCCGCAACTTTCTGTCAAAATAATAATGTAGGCTAGCCTAAGTCGCCCCTTGAGGGTATTTTTTATGCGATAAACGACACGGGTTAAAACAGACGGGAGGTACGGTGACAAATCTCATTTGTAGCCTAGACACCTGCTAGACATCAAGTGTTTCGATTCAAGCAACGTTTTCACGAACTAGCCCCCTCATTACAAACTACACGCAGGAGACGTGCGGTTTGTAATGACGCGGAAGCGATGCATGCAGGCCATAGTTTTGCACAAACTGAAGCAGAAATACATCAAATGTTGAAACAAAAAAACACGTTTGATGAGGTCTTGGGTCTGTTATTCACATATCTGATTCTGAAGTATATCTGCCTTTTGGAGATTATGATCGATCGTAATTGACAGTGATCTGGGTGCGTCTGTGAAGGTGCGTCTTTTGAGTGAACGACAGTGTTTTCTAAGCGGCTACCATGCTTCGACCCTCTGCCCAACATAAATGGAGGTGCCAGTGGTAATTGAGATGATAGTGTCCTGGACCCCGTACAGACAGCTGAAAAACTACAAAGTCACTTGACAGGCACTGATTTGACCAGGCTACTTCATTGTATACAAAAGCTTTGTGTTAGTAGCCTAGTAGGCGTAGCCATAGTTTACTGTTGTTGGTTTACATTTTACTGTTTTGCTGTTAATTTCTTATGTAGGGGAAAGGACAAAAAAAGTAAAGTAAAACTGCTCAAATATGTTCAACATTCAGTATTTACTGAGAGGTGCATAATTCAAGGTAGTTGTCATCCAGACATCATATGCTGATTAGATAGGTAGGCTATACAGTATTTACACCTTTGTAAACCACAGATTTGGGGGGGGGGGGGGGGGGGCAACCTATGGGCAACCTATGCGGCCCCCCAACCAGTTGATGTTGGTTACAGTGGCCCCCAGCTCATTTGAGTTTGAGACCCCTGTTCTACACAAAGGGGTTCATGTGCAGTTAGCATTTGATTGTATGCATTTTGGATAGCCAAAAGTCCTATGGGGAGTTTCCTTAGAGCATTTTAAAAACGCACGGGCATACAGTGGCAAATAATGGTCTACAGTACTCATATTTCATGGTATATTGATCTACTTTTGCACCCAGCTTCACAAGACTTTTGTGTTTCTAGGTCACTTGATATGACTTAGAGGACTGATATGTGGTCACATCAGAGATGCTTGCAATCCGCCAGGAAGAAGAAAAAGATATATTCTAGCCTCTGTAGCCCTGTGTCAGTAGTACATCACACAGTCTGATGGTCTCTACTGAAGCTACTGTGTCTTAGCTTTCCAAAAAGGTCAAGCATTTCATTATAAGTCAAACTAGGTTGGAGCAGTGGCCTTTAAAGCAATTTTAGGCAAACCTTAAATTGGTATACTGTGAATGATGGCGTTAACAGATAACATAGGACAACTAGAATGCATTTCCCGGTGGGAAAGTGCGAAGTGTGCTTGCTCCGACGCGCCGCGACAGCGCTCCGGCAGGAGACGCGACCGCTCGCCCTCAGGTCAAAACGCTAAAGTTTGGCCAAGGCGCGAAGCTGCTTCGAGTTTGCCGGCATTGCCCTTGATTGCCGAATTCTTACACTGACGTGACGGGTTGCCTAGGTTCATCAGTGGTATGTCCCAGAGCACCTCCAATGTAAAAATGTGGATGTCATCCCAAAGACGTAAAGAGATATGAGACAAAATGAATTTTTGCTAATTGCGACGCCCCCTAGTGGCCAAATTACACCAAATTTACTGAGGCTACTTTGGATGGTGTCCAAAATCATCCCACCAAATATGGTCTTGACACCTCAAAGCGTTTCCGAGATTTGACCTCACTTCCTGTTTGGAGGCTTCACCATCGAATTTGATTGGCTGCCATGGGCGAACGCTTTGATGTATGGAAATGAAATGTACACCTCTAAGGTCTGTAGAGCTTGTGTTGAATTATGTATGAGTTGTTCACGTGTAGCCAGCATGAAACACGTAACCACTGAAAGAAGGAAGGAGCCTAAGGAACTAGGCATGTTTCTAGAACAAATACGAGTAATGTTAGAAGTATTGCGGGAACATCTGCTGTTTACTCACTGTTGAGTAAGTTGCAATGTGTTATAGCCTCAAATTGATGGTAGAATAAACAGGACGACTCACCTGTTCAAATGGTGTAATAGGATCAAATTTGGGGTTGATATGTCAAAGCAACCAGGCTGTTACTGGTTAACGTGTCTGAATATGAAATCGATTTTGGATTGGTTGCATGTGATAAAAGCTATGCCATTTCCTGTCCAGACAGCATTCATATTCAGAAATACTGTACACCAGCAACAAGGCACACACACACACACACACACACACAGACGTACATACACACACACACACACACACACACACACACACACACACCTCTTCCAAACAGAAGCGTCAGTCCGTTACATCTGCCTCTTGTCCACAAACTGCATGTTGCTGAGTTGACTCACAACGGCACCAGCAACGAAGACTTTCACACAAACACACACACACACACACACACACACACACACACACACACACCACCCCCTCAAACCCAAATATCTGTCTGTTACGTCGACCTCTTGTCCACAAACTGCATGTGGCACAGTTCACCCACATCTACCCACAATTCTTTGATTTATAAATAATCCCAGCATTAAAAAACTGCAATGTGTCCAATCTTAATATATATATATATATATATATATATATATATATATATATATATATATATATATATATATATATATATATATATGTATATATATATGTATATACTGTATGGGCAATTCCATGCAAAACTGTCAAGTCCATAACCCCACACAGCGTCAAACTATGATGTGGATGATGATTTCTTAAAAGTTTACCATTTCGCTCTTCTTGTTTGTACAACATATTCAATGACATTGTTAACTTAATCATTTGCATTATATAAATGTAACCTATTTTTCCACCCTTATGTCTCAACATATACTGGAGTCACATTCATAAACATAAACAGGATCCTAGGTTCTCAATTTGCTGGACTCACTGTCTACCATAAAGTTAAAGAATAGTAATAACAGAAGAAAAGGTAAGACGATGTTGATAGCGTGATCAACTAGGGTGGTGCCTCCACTGAAGAATGTCTTTACCACTGCCCTGGTGGAAATATGTAAATCCTCAGAAATGTCAAGTGCTACAGTTACTTCTACCTGCTTTGATATAGCTTATCCTAAATGAAATACTATGCAATGCAACATCACAAAACATTTATTGTATCCTTTGTTTTTAACTCTTAGAATTCAGTTCAGTATGACATAATAAAATGAAGGTACAAAAACAGTTTTTACACCCTTTTTTAAAAGTTCAACGTATCACTTTCAATGAAATCTCAATGAAGGATTACGTAGTTCTAAATAGTAACTGTGTGGTAATAATTCACCTATACCACCCATAGCCTAAATTAATTAAATGTTTACCATGAACAATAGTTAAATGAAACACACAGTAATACTTTCTATAACACTTTGTGTTGGATGTAATTAATTGAACCTAGAATTGTTAACTGCTATACAATAAGTGGGCCAAACTTCACAGTTTAAGTCTCCACACATAAGCTTGCCTACTGAGTCTAAAAACATAGCTCCCACTTTCCTTAGCTGGAGGGGAATTCTGAGATTTCTCCCTAAAGCAGAAACTATTATTTTTACCTAATTATTATTACTATTATTATTGGGAGGTTATAGGTTTGCACTGATTCGGGTAGGGTAGTGGCACTATACTGGATGGTATATCGGTTAGAATATAGGACGGAGAAGAGATGGGGTTTAACTTTGTATTGTTCCAGCAGAGACATTCAGGATTTCCATACATACAGAGAAATATAGGTACTGTAGATGGCTATTTATATAGATAATATAATATATCTGCAGCATACAGAAATGCATTGAATACTAAACTCATTAAACTGAATTGTAAGCCTGGACACACATACAGCAACGGCAACGCCCCTTCAAGAAAGAAAAGAAACCTTTTTGTTCGTGACTACAGTTATTATGTGGTCAATTATGCCATCTAGCGGCGTAAACGGTACTGTGTAATAGCGTTAACTCGCACAGGTACAAACTTCCTCCAGTCGGAGATTGTTAATGAGGGCTATCTTTTACTGTCTATGGGGCTAAAGAACTGTATGGATTGATGGATTGTGTTGCTTGGGTGGCGTCAGTTAGAACCAAAGATCATAGAGCGCTAGAATCTTTGGTTAGAACACCGGTTGTGAAGCAGTAGTTTCTCCTTAGTTTCTTTATTGAGTTTTCTTCCACCATACAACAGCATGAATAAACTTATAATGTATAGACTATAGTTGTCTGTAAAGAACCAAATAAACTGTCATTAATATGGTCACTAAATGAACTGTATCGCTATCTTTCATTCTATGAGCACAACTTCTCACACAAGTAACATAAACAGGCTTCCTTCATTCAAACCCTAATGCTAATGCTCCGCTTAGCATGCTCAGACCTGCCAACCTTGAAAGAATTTTATGAGTAGGCCTACTAACCCATACAAATTACAAATTACATATAAAGGCTACTCTTCACATAAAATATAATGTGGGTGTGTGCAATCTACAAAAGTCTTTTTTTTTTTTTTTTTGAACATGGTTCAGGCCTTAAAACAAAGACAATATCTGAGCCTGCATTATCAGGCTTTTGAAGAGGTCATAGGCCTTATGGAAACCTATTAGCATATCCTACTGAAGTAAGTATGACAAGATAGGCCAGGGCTATTCAACTTCAGTACCAAGAGGGCCGAATGGAAAAATCACTGGGTTTTCAGGGGCCGCATAAAATAAGACGCCGCAAAATAATTGTATCCAACAATATTTGATAAAATCAGAGTAAAATTCAGTTCAATTCAATTGAATTTTATACACTGGCATAGAAACTAAGAACATAGCCTATTATCCATATCCATAAAAAAATCTTCTCAGACAGGTGATAGGCTGCCACACAAACTATACAAGTATTTGAAAACACCCAGGCTAACCATAGGCTATTTCATACCTGATGTCTGATAGCTGCCATATCATGCATCAGTGGGAAAAATTGCAGTGTTGATTTAACTAGCCTACTTCAAGATAATTAGGCTCATAAGTGTTTCAAACACACACAGTAGCCTACAGCGCCAATCTCTCAAATATACTTGAATTTAAAGAAAAAGTAATGCCAGCTCTGCCTCTGTTTATCTATTTCACGATTTCTTACCGCCAAAGATTCTAAACTTCGAGCCTGCGCAAATCACAAACAATAACATTCCCACGAGTGGAGTGAAGATGGCTCTGTCTAAAGAAACGTCTAATTGACAACGAGAATCGTTAATTTTACCCTCTGCAACAAGTACGAGACTTTCATGTTTATTGTGCAACGAATCCATCGCTGTGAAGAAGGAATATAAAGCCAAGAGGCAATTCTCTACAAACCACAGCTCCTTCTCTAACTTTCCCGAGGAACGGAGACCGGGTATGATTCATTTTAGATTTGCGCACGCTCGAGGTTTAGAATCTTTGGCGGTAAGAAATCGTAATTTAATCAACATTTAATGATAACATTTAAAACTAGTTACACATTTGGAAATGTCAGTTTGTGTAGTGATGTGCTGTGTTCTCTGAGTGAAGATAACTGGAAGAATTAGTCTGGCCAATAAGGGCGGGCTGACAGTGCGCTACTCGCCAATCATATGAAGATCCATGCACACCCGTCAAAGCGAGTTCATTCTCATGACGAGAGACGCGGGCCACAGGAAATTTGAAGCGGGCCACATCTGGCCCGCGGGCCGCTAGTTGAATAGGCCTGAGATAGGCTATTGGAACAAATCAGAATCTATAAACTAGCCTACATTAAGCTTGCATTTGTAAAGTTGATCTGAAATGTTTAACCTGCAGCCTAAGCTACTTGCAGATTATTTTGCTTAACTAACAATGTTGTGAAAACAGTATTCATTCACATTGCATGTTAAACTGTGCCCTGTAGGAAGGAATATTCCAGATGAATAGAACGTTTCTTTGAAAGATGTCAGCATGCCAATCATCATTGCTTTTGTAGAATGACACATGCCCGTTAAGGAGCAATTCATCTTTTATTTACATAGCCTTTGATATACTGATGAAGTTCTCTGTTAAAGTTGTCTGAATTCGCTCCACCGTTTACACCATAAATTGTTCAAAATGAATGAATTCTTCATCACAGAATCTCGTTGTACAGCCTATGCTACGTCGATTTTTACATAACTCAAGACGGCAACATAAGTTAGCGGTCTTGTAGTGATAACGTTTGCAATATTAGAAGAAAACACGCTGCCACACTGCTATACTAATTCACTCGTTTTGAATATAATTGTCAAAGTTTAACTATACCAGCTGTGACACTCCTGTCCTCTGACATGTCAGACGCACCTGCGCTTGCACACACTTTCACTTTAGAATGGGGTGACTGAGGGATGTGAACCGCGAACACAAGTTGCAAAATAAAAGCGTGTTTGTTTATTTTCGGAATAGACGCATATTTTCCCTTTGGGAAATAGCACTGTCTCTACCGAAATTAATTGACTACTTAGTTAATTATATATGGCTGTGGCTCTGTAGCGCAGAATCAACTTCACTGACACACACTGACGAAATGCGAGATCAAACGAAATGCCTAGTTTAGAGCATGGAATCGTACCAGCGTAGGCCTACTAGGAGGTCAAAATGCGTGCCCGCTACGCAAAATGCGTAGGCCTACATGCAGGTCTGCATACTTGCATATCAACGTGAACGATACATCCCACTCCCAATACACATGACCGAAGGTTACGTTCACTTGCTTTTGTTGTCATACACGCACAACTTCAACTTAAGGTATTTGGCAGTCTCACTCTATTAATATCTGTAAAGCTAACGTCATGAACTTCACCAACACTGTGGTAGGCTAATACTACAAGATCTAACGTCTAATGAACTAACATGAGGCTGCACGAGAGGGCGTCACTAGGCAACCACACCTCAACAAAAGAAGAGTAGCCTACAGAGATGCTAGACTACGTCCTTACAACAGTAGAAACGCTAAACAGTAGATTCTTAAGCTAAACACATGAAGTATTATAATTTCAGAGAACACTTACAGTATATTACTTCATGGAAATCATGTCAGGAGCAAGTTTAAGTGTATTAGCAAACCTCTTGCATACCAGTGTGAATTAAATCGATGTAAACATCAAACTTACTTTTCGTCAATGATCGCATCTCTGAATGTCAAGGACTGGATTACTCAGGATAACTGCAGGAATTGTCTAAGGGTAAATTAATTAGGCCCCTATCTCTTTTTTTAGTGCACAGCCGTCTTCTCATCATCACAACAGAAAACGAAACTTAACAGGAAAACAAGCGACGTTACGACGGGAGTGATTTAGCCTACCCAGAATGCTCGAAGTCAATATTGGTAGGCCTATAGGCTATAACAAGAAATAAAATCTCAAAACATCACAAATATATGAAACGATGTCCTGCAATCATTACAATCTCCTAAATAGTAATTCATTACGAGGAGAAACTATTACAAATTGTCAAAAACGAAACACCGTCACAGTGAAAGCTCGTGTGATTGCCACCATAAATAGCAACTGGACATCCATGAGTTTTAACAACAAATAAGTCCGTACTTGCCTCTCGAGGACCTGCGTGAAGCTGGCCCCCCATGTTATTCAAAAATGATTAAAAACACTGCTATTCGTTTGTGCTACGTTTGTGCCGGTTTGTGCCGTAAAAAATATCGTTTGTGCCGTTAAGGGTATTGAAGTAATTCAACTTTACATTTTCTGGCCAGTGACGTCACTCAGCCCCCCATACATGTCCAAATTTCCCCAAAATGGTCTCAATCGTTTGTGCTACGTTTGTGCTGGTTTGTGCCGTTAAAAGTAACATTTGTGTTGCTATGTTTTTTAAGCTATTCCACTTAATTTGTTACACGCGTGACGTCACCCAGCCCCCCATCAATGTCCAAATCTTCCAAAAATGGTCTCAATCGTTTGTGCTACATGTGTGCTGATTTGTGCCGTTAAAATAAACATTTGTGCTACTATGTTTTCCACGTTATTATGGTTTATTTATTACTCGCGTGACGTCACCAGCCCCCCATCAATGTCCAAAACTCCCAAAAATGATCTCAATCGTTTGTGCTGCGTTTGTGCTGATTTGTGCCGTAAAAAAATAACATTTGTTCAGCTATGCTTTTTAAGTAATCACGCTTTGTTACAGGCGTGACGTCATTCAGTCCCATTCAGCGTCCAAATCTCCTCAAAATAGTTGCGCTCGTTTGTGCTACGTGCGTGCGGATCTATTTCATTAAATGTTTGTGTTGCCTACTATGTAGAGGTTAGCCAGGGGGCTTGTCCAGCAGTTTTAGCTTATGCTAGACATCACCCAGCCCCATCAATGTCCTTATCGATTTACGGTGCTACCCTCTTTACTTGGCTGTTTCTGCTGCCCAGAATTTTATACACCAGTTGCTGGTGCGTAACGTCAGAATTGCTGTAACCAGAATTAACTGGTGGCCTTGGAGACGACTTCAAGTAGCTGCCTAAATGCTGCTTGTGTGCGGGCAGTGCGCAACGCTCTGTCATTTTAATGCATAGGCCAAACAAAAACTTTTGCTTATTTTAGAGAATATTGTAATATTTGTTTCGTGGTCGGAGGAGGAGTCAAATCACACACAGACAGGGAGTCACGTTTACAATTTATTTAAAGTTGACACACACAACCCAACCTCCCGAATGCACCCACCCTGCATTCATCCACACACAACCCACCTAAAACAGCCCTCTCTATGGCGGAGTTATGCTAGGGGAAGGGACATTAACCCCGGCCTGGGGCTAACTATGCCCGCACACACACGCACAACACACACACACACACACACACACACACACACACACACACACACACACACACACACACACACACACACTCACACTCACACAGGCCTGTTAGTTCGGGGAGTCCCAGTTGCCACAGCTAGCCCACAGAGTTCAGGTAATCCACAGTAGCGATAGAGTCCACGAGTAGCCACAGTTAGCTCACAGAGTTCAGGTAGCAGTAATCCACAGTAGCGATAGAGTCCACAAGTAGCTACAGTTAGCTCACAGAGTTCAGGTAGCAGTAATCCACAGTAGCGATAGCAATTCTGACGTTACGCACCAGCAACTGGTGTATAAAATTCTGGGCAGCAGAAACAGCCAAGTAAAGAGGGTAGCACCGTAAATCGATAAGGACATTGATGGGGCTGGGTGATGTCTAGCATAAGCTAAAACTGCTGGACAAGCCCCCTGGCTAACCTCTACATAGTAGGCAACACAAACATTTAATGAAATAGATCCGCACGCACGTAGCACAAACGAGCGCAACTATTTTGAGGAGATTTGGATGCTGAATGGGACTGAATGACGTCACGCCTGTAACAAAGCGTGATTACTTAAAAAGCATAGCTGAACAAATGTTATTTTTTTACGGCACAAATCAGCACAAACGCAGCACAAACGATTGAGATCATTTTTGGGAGTTTTGGACATTGATGGGGGGCTGGTGACGTCACGCGAGTAATAAATAAACCATAATAACGTGGAAAACATAGTAGCACAAATGTTTATTTTAACGGCACAAATCAGCACACATGTAGCACAAACGATTGAGACCATTTTTGGAAGATTTGGACATTGATGGGGGGCTGGGTGACGTCACGCGTGTAACAAATTAAGTGGAATAGCTTAAAAAACATAGCAACACAAATGTTACTTTTAACGGCACAAACCAGCACAAACGTAGCACAAACGATTGAGACCATTTTGGGGAAATTTGGACATGCATGGGGGGCTGAGTGACGTCACTGGCCAGAAAATGTAAAGTTGAATTACTTCAATACCCTTAACGGCACAAACGATATTTTTTACGGCACAAACCGGCACAAACGTAGCACAAACGAATAGCAGTGTTTTTAATCATTTTTGAATAACATGGGGGGCCAGCTTCACGCAGGTCTCTCGAGGCCATGGCATCGCTAAGATCTACCCAGTCTCGGGATGAGACAACGTTGCCGACAATCCAAATCGATCTTGTGCAATACACAGTTGCGAGTTACCTCAGATAATTAGTGCAGAAAGACACATGGAGAAGACGTTGCGGTGTGACGGAGTGAGGTTGGACCGTGTTACAAATAGTACTAGATAATGGGACTTGTGCCAGTTCCTTTTGCAAGAATTGGCATACTTTGATTTTTTTTTTTTAAATATCAACATTGTATCTTAAATCACTCTGGAATGTCCTTTTGGCATTACTTAAGCAATTTAAGATGAGCTATTCTGCTTAATAGTATACATTCGCCAACACACACGTTTTTGCTATTTATAGAGCCATCGAAAGACCAAATAACACCAAATTTATTGAGGGTGCTTTGGATGGGATCTGAAGTCATCCCACCAAATATGGCTTTCATACGTCACAGCATTTCCAAGATAGGCACACTTCCTGTTTGGCGGCTTTGCTCGCTGAATTTAATTGGTTGTCACAGGCGAACGCTTGGATGTTTGAAGGCGAAATCGAGGCAGTTGATCCGCCTTGGTCTGTAGATCACGCGTGCCAAGTTTCATGATGATCGGATGAACTATGCGGCCAGAGTCGCTTTACTTTGACTTTGGACAAAATTCAAAATGGTGGAAAATCCATCATGGCGGAAAATGACGTCACATAGTGCGTTGGAATCGGCCGAGTCAGAGGATTCCAACGGTATAAGTTTTATCAAAATCGGCCATACGGATCAAACGTTACGGGCATTAACGTGTTTTCCAACTTTGACCAGTTGGTGGCGCTAGGGCGTGAGAGTGGCAAGCATGAAATCTGGTGGTGTCAATCAGGGTAGTCTCCTCTATCAGTGTACCAAATTTCATGACTTTATGTCTTACGGTTTGGGCTACAGGTGGACAAATGTGTGGGCATCAGCGCTCAAAAATCACTTTTCCATTCATTCCTATGGGAAAAAATCGACCGGAAAAACTGGAATAACGGGAGAACGACAAGGCGTATCAAAAAGCTGTATACAAGCCACCATCCTCGCATCAGGACCGACGCGTGAGAGGTGGAACGGCGTCTCTAGCTCTAAATCCCTAGGACAAGATAGGGAGACAAAAGTTTGACTTAAGATAAATAATAAGTATATGAAACGCACGGAGAACAATAGTGTGCTTTTGCAAGCACACTAATAAAAAAACACTGCATTCTGCAAAAATAACTTACATAGTGAGCTTAATTGAAATGTGATCCATTCTGGCAAAATGAGTCTGAAGTAGGGTTCCAAATGTACTGAAATTTTCTTAATCCACTTTCACTAACGTTAACGAACAATAATCAATTACTCGTTAAACCTGGACATCACCCCCCCCGCCCCATCACCAAACACAACACAGAGTAGACCTAATAATACATTCCTCAATAAATTACTATTGAAAAAACTATTTTAAATTTAACTTGAAAATATGATATATGATTGCTGCGGCAATATATTTATTGATCATTTTATGTAGTTTAAGGCTGCGAAACACAACATGTTGCTTATTGGCTTGAAAAAGAATCAATGTTTGTTTTTGTCAACAATCAATGTTTCTGAATCGTATTGTAGCTAATGAATTTAGATATGTAGCCTATCGAATCGTCTTATAAAGGAGAGATGCAACTGCTTACTCAATTTGTTGATTCACTAATTTCGTTCATTTTAGCAATTCCAAAATTATCCTAGATATTCTAAGCCAATACACCTTAGAAATGTGGACACATGTCAAATTCAGCTAGGTGGTTCACATAGTCTACTGTGAACTTATAAAATCTATGAATGTCTACATGCTTGGATCATCAGTAGCACACAGCAGGTGTAATTAATTATATAGCAAGAGCCACTGTCCCTCGATCATCTCTGGGGTTTAGTGCTTTGTTCAAGGGTATACAACCGTGGAAGGCAGGAAATTATGCATAGTACTCACCAAAGTTGACTATATTCTAGTTTTTCCCACACAGGCTGCAGTTGCTTTAGTTTTTCAGCTGTGAGATTGCCGTGTCGGAGATCCAGTTGTTTGATGGCAGGATGTGCATCAAAGCAATATTTTATCATGAAGCAGTCTGTTTGTGTCAAAGGAATGTAAGAGAAAACCATGGCCTCTAAAGGCTGCATGACTTTCCTGACAAACTGTTCATCGTGGAGCTCATAGAGACAGTGGAGCAGGAAAAGAGAAGACCTTTTCTCTTGGGAAAGGATGCTGCCTCTAGCCAGGATCCACTCCTTCAACTGAGTCTGAAGACGAAGGGATGATGTGGAGGATTCGGGTCCACATGTGCTGCAAAGAGAGTCTCTGACAGTCTCATTTGACAAACCAAATAGGAACTTCAGAACAGGCTGAAGGTGAAACTTTGAATGTAAGTCACTCTGTGCTGAAATCAAGAGTTCCTCAACCTCTCTTCCCGCCCCTTCCTTCTCTGGGATGACATAGCCGAGAGCAAAGAAGAACTCCACAAGACTCTGATGTCTGAATCTGAACATCTCCTTATGGTCAGTGTTAACATTCCTAAAAACACAGTCAAAATCCTGAAGTGGATATCTACTCAAGTCAATCTCGGTCTTCCTCTTTTCTATCACTCCTTTGGCTTGTTCATGAAGGTGGTTAAGGAAGTCCAGTCTCTTATCTTGTAGCTCCGGTTGCTGCAGCAGTTTAGTAATTAATCCCCAAAATATGGAGGTTGTTGTTCCCACTTGAACTAGCTCTTTTGAGCTCTCAGTTGACTTCTGCAGAGCTGTACAGGTGATCCAGCACAAAAAAGGGTTATAGCAGGAGGCGAACAGCATTTCATTTCTTTTCACTTCCTCGTAAACACCTGTATTCTCCCCTTTAAAGAACTTTTGGAAATATTCTTCGATTCTCTCTTCTGTGAAGCCTCGGATCTCAGCAAATCTCCATGTGCGTCCTTTGAGCAGAAAGTTCAGTCTGTCAGAGGCAAAGGGTCTGGTGGTGACCAGCAGGGAGGACACAGGTAGAATATGTCCCCTCAACAAACCACACAGAATAGCTTTAGATGAGGCTGGAGTGAATGGATCTGTAGGAGATTCCTTAATGTCTTCTTCAGAGAAAGTAAATTCATCAAGACCATCAATAAGGAAGAGTACCTTATGTGGTGACTGAACAAAAAAATCCTTTATCAGTGATTTGTACTTTTGATTATCGCTTATGATCTCCAACAAACTTTTTGCCTGTGATGAGAAAGCCAGCTCATCACACTTCAGGAGAACAACCAGATCAAACAATGACCAGGAGGTAAAGGTTTCTTGTGCCCAGTCGTGCATGATCTTCTGTGCTGTGAAGGACTTGCCATGTCCAGGTTCACCCTGGAGAATGATCAGATTGCGGTCTTGTTTGTTAAAGAGCTGCTCCACTCTGGTCTCCATATAATCCTTCTTTGAGGACATAGGTGCGTCTTCCCCGGTGTGCATTTCTCTGTGGCCATGAATGATCAAAAGCTCCTTGTAAAGGGATGTGTCCTTCAATGTAGAGATCAGTGAATCTTTGTACTTCTGCAAAACTGAAAAAAAGAATGATCAAATGTACATTTTTAATTATCTATTTTATACATTTTCAAACACACTTGCACAGACAACAAACATTATAACAAAGATTCATCAGTTCTTTATTAAGGATTTTTCGAAGGTCAGAACAGAACCTACACACGCTGATCAGCACTTCGAGGCACATTTGCTGATATGTGTTTGTGGCTATTTACAGTATGTGGCAATTTGCAAATTCTACTGTTTTAGACATTACTATTAAAATGTGAACTATATACATTCACATCATGCATCTGCATTGTTGTATAACCTCTACCGACACAGCTACTGTAAATATTGTATGATGGTTTGTTTGCTGTTCACTTCAAGCAGCAGTGCCTCCACTTCAGAGCTGCTGAATTCAGTAGTGAAACATGTTTGTGAATATGCTGCGCTATTTACAATAATATCACAGTGTGGTGCCTGACTGTACTCAGAAAAAAATGGTTAAAGTCAAATTAAGCCACCATGACAATTATCTTTGGGACATACCAAATATGTGCAAATTGAGAAAAAATAAAACATTTTGTCACTACCAATCAAGCGATCACACTAATTACATTAACTTCAGTATCACAGGGTCTACCTTCCCACCACTCTCCCATGATAGTCCTCTCTATGTAAAAATATGGCAATGTAAGTAAATGTTTTAAGATCATCTAAAATAAATTGAAAAGTTATTTAAAGATAAAAATGGTAAAAAATAATATGCATTTTAACATAATTCAAAATATAGGGGTTAAAATTTGGGATAACCACCTCCTCATTTGTTGTAATATAATAAAGTGATGTTTGTCGAAATCATACTTTGAATTTCAATATAGAGCATATATTAATTTAAATAATCATATAAGATTTTCATTTGATTTTCATTTGATTTTCATTTTGTTTAAATACTGCCCTGCAGTCTCATGTCCTTTTAATGGGGATTGGCAAGGCACTTACCTATAACTAGTATATAGGAACAACTGATGCCAGCTATGAACTTACAGTAGGAGGACTAGTAGATAAGAACAACGGTGCAAACAATCAAAGTGGTTTAAATAAAACTGACATTTTTCTTAGGCTTTCTTATCAAAAACTAATTTTAGAAAAGGATGATATTGGTGAGACCTGAAGTGTAGACTTATTATCATAAAACTAAAATGCATTACATCACATAACTCGAGAAGGTTATTACCATTGCATTTGTCCTTTTTTTTCTTGTCATGAGACCACAACCCTGACAGTGGGAGGATCACACAGATGAGGAACAAAAGAACCAATAGGGCATAAAGAATCCGACGGTGCCGCCATTGGCTAAACAAGTCCTCTGTAAAAAAAAAAAAAAAACTGATTAAAACACCATTACTAGAGCTGGCCTAATATGTACATCAGTTTGAAGGATGGATGATAACATACACCACGGTATAGTGGTTTCTCTTATCATTTTAATATAAATGCTTCTGTAGGGGCATGCTTTACATGGCACATTGTATAATTCGTAGGTGTGAGGAAAATGTGACTATGGTATTCATAAATATGTGTTGATTACTGTGTTATAACCCCAATTAAGGTATTTTCATAAGCTAGGTGTCCTGCATATCTATTTATCACCCGGAGAGAAGGTAAACTCTTCTCTGCATGGCTGGTGGGGTGGCTATTAGACGCACGTAGCAGGTTGTGATATGTCTCCTTCCCACTTCCCACAGACATTTATATGCGCTCATTATCTTAAGGACCCTCTCCACACATCAGCCACTTGCAGTGGCCATTCTCTGTCCTTCTCACACTCATTGGCCTGCCAAGATTCTGAATTCATTGATGTGCCCCTTCCACGTTAAAAAAAAGGGTCAAATTTACTGGTTGCACATGTGCGAGTGGTATGGCCAAATGTCTGCTTTTCAGCAGATATTAGGGGTGTGCATTGGCACTGCTCTCACAATTCGATTCAATTATGATTCACCAGGTAACGATTCGATTCAATTTCATTCCACAATGCATCAAAATTCTACTGCACACAACAAGGCACATTTTTCCATCTTCATCATGAGCCAATACAAACAGTCAGATATCAAACAACAGATTTTATTGGCTGCTATGTGTGTATTATCACTCCTGTATCTTTGACATACCATATATACCTGAATATAAGACTAGGTTTTTGTCCTAAAAATAGGCTGAAAAACGGGGGGATTGTCTTATATTCGCCATATAGTCTAGACAAAATCACGGGAGAAAGGGAGAAAGCGAGGGAAACAGTAGAGAATAGAATAGAATAGAATATATACTTTTTTGATCCCGTGAGGGAAATTCAGTTCTCTGCATTTAACCCAATTTAACCGAATTAGTGAACACACAGCACACAGTGAACACACAGTGAGGTGAATCACACAACCCAGAGCAGTGAGCTGCCTGCCCAACCAGCGGCGCTCGGGGAGCAGTGAGGGGTTAGGTGCCTTGCTCAAGGGCACTTCAGCCATGGTGGACTGGTCGGGGATCGAACCGGCAACCCTCCGGTTACAAGCCCGGTGCGCTAACCAGTACACCACGGCTGCCCACAATACAAGGGTGCTAATACAATAGGCTTATTATTAGTGACAGTGTTATGAATTAACTTGATGGTGCTGAAAGCTGCCAAAGAATTTGGAGTCATGGAATATAAAGTTCGGAGATGGCGAGCACCAAAATAATGACTAAAAAATGCCCACTCATGGATAAATTAATCCAAATATTTAATGAATGGTGTTCAAATGTTTTCTTCCAATGAATTATCACTAGAATCAAATAAAATAATTTCTGTTGAACCCCCCCCCCCCCGTCTTATATACAGGGTCGTCTTATATTCGGGTATATACGGTATATGTCATTAAACTAAATTAACACTAGACTAGAGGCTGCACATCATTGCAACGATATGCTCTGGATATGCTCCAGATATGCCCCCGGAAGTAACTGAAACATCACAATTTTATTGTCCACTCGAGGCCAGAAAATAAACAATGACATAGTCGATTATGGCACGTTGCCGCATCGATGCTGATGCATCGATTGTGCATGCCTCGCATTGCAATGCATTGTCGAATCGATTATTGTTGACACCATTAGCGTATATACAATAGTTTTCATGAAACACCACATATGATTATTGTTTTCAATATGCTGATGTCACATCAGGCTTTCACAGCTCAATGATTCAAATGCAATTTAAAATGCCTCTTCCAAAACTGCTGCAGTTTTGTTTAATCGGTGCGACAAGAAAAGTTTTCAGTGCAATAGGTTTACTTGGTTATGACATTTATTCTGTAGGCTAGCTAATTTACTTTGTAAATCTGAACATGCACTCTGTTTTGCTCGGACATCATGGCTGCTTTGATCTGCATGTCTGACTGACACTGAAATGGGCTAAAAGCCTGCCTAGGCTACTCAAGAGATTTCTTTTGAGGGTGTCATTGTGTCTATACTTGGGTTTGTGTGTTGTATCCTGTACTCAAATAAATATGGAAACTTTCTAAACATGTGATGATCATCTGTGACATGGATGCATGATAATGCTCTTCCTCAAAGGAGTGTCCAATAATAAAAATAGCTTTAACCAAGCACTGATACTTACGAGGAACTTCAAAAAACGTTTCTTTTCTGTGGTGTAGGTATGACACTCTGCATGTGTAGTTGTACCCATGCTGCTTCTGCACAGTTACACTTCTTTGGATAATGTCGTAGCAGTATGTTGAATTTTCTGCATGCTCAAGGATGTTTCCTTTACTGTCCATCCACTCCACTGTAGGCTCAATTTCCCAGTTTGTAGACTTGCACTCCAGAGTGCCACTGCCATTATAATGGCTCTTTGTAGATATCTCTGGTTCATTTCCCAGCTCTGCACAGACACAAATTGGTTAAACCCTCATGAGTGACATAGATGTAAACAACAAATCATCCTTAAAGAGGATCATTCGATCGTCTCCTGTTTACATCTGGAAGTCTGAGACGCGTAAGGAACAAGAAGAACCACGCTTGCAATTTATATATTTATATATAGCCTATATATGTATAAATATACACGCTAAAGCTGTCAGGGAAGCTCTGCAGAGAAATATGCAAGCATAAAACGAGCGAAAACGAAAAACGAAACCGAAACCAGAGATGAAATCGCCAATCCTGCATAGTTCCTCTTTAAAATTGCAGAAGACTCTGATGCTCACAAAAAGGTCATGAGGTATTAACATCTTTGCCGTACTTGCACTGACAAAAAGAGTAAAAGCTGAGTGAGTGAGTGAGTGAGTGAGTGAGTGAGTGAGTGAGTGCTTTTGCTCCCACTGTGACTTCATGGAGGTAGAGGATGAGAAACACTTCCTTCTGAGGTGCACCAAGTATAATCAACTGAGAGAAATGTTCTACCCCAAATTTCTAAGAAAATGTCCAGATTTTAAAGAACTAGATGACAATTCAAAAAAGCCCTCCTAGGTGAGGAAGATCAAACAATTCAACTCGCAGCACAGCTTGTATATAAGTTATGGTTATGGTTATGGTTATGGTTATTTAGCAGACGCCTTTGTCCAAAGCGACATACAAATAAATAACAATACAAATTAAATAACAGTGAACAATTACAAAATAGGGAGAATAGCAATATGATCAATAAAACAATCATTTAAGCACTAATCTAATGAGAAATAAAACAATGAAATGAGAATAGCAATCAAATAAGTCACTCAGTTAATTATATAATAACAATAACTATAGCATGGTATGGCTAAATGTAAGGACAATAGCAGAATAAATGTCAAATTCTAACAATGGACAAATTATAACAAAACAATACTATCATACAAACCATAACACATAACAAACGCTCAAAAGACTAAGTGCATATTAAACAAATATGCCTTAAGACCCCTCTTAAAAGATCCAAAACTGTTGCTGGAACGGAGAGCACTGGGCAACTCATTCCACCAACACGGAACCACTGAAGAATAGGATCTACAGTTTGACCTAGCATGTATGGTTTGTCGACATAACAGACGCTCCTCAGAAGATCGCAATGGGCGGTTGGGAATGTACATCTTGATCAAAGAACTGAAGTAGCTAGGAGCAGATCCAGTCAGTGTCCTATAGGCCAGAGTGAGAGATTTAAATTTAATTCTGGCTACTATAGGGAGCCAGTGGAGAGTAACTAGGAGAGGGGTTACATGTGTCCTCTTTGGCTGATTGAAGACCAGTCGTGCTGCAGCATTCTGAATCAACTGTAGTGGTCTTAATACGCAAGCAGGTAGGCCAGCTAACAGGGAATTACAGTAGTCCAGCTTGGAGATAACCATTGCCTGTACAAGAAGCTGAGTGGAATCTTGTGTCAGATAAGGTCTGATCTTCCTAATGTTGTACAGGGTATACCGACATGACTTTGCAATTGAGGCAACATGCTCAGAGAAAGTAAGTTGGTCATCAATTATGACACCCAAGTTACGTGCCGATCTAGTTGGAGTCAATGAGGATGAATCAAGCTGGATGTTCATCTGTTGGGGAATGGCTGTTTTTGCTGAAAACACCAAGAGCTCAGTTTTTGAAAGATTAAGATGAAGGTGCTGATCCTTCATCCAGATTGAAATATCCTTCAGGCATGCAGAGATCCGATGGGAAACACTAGAGTCCTCAGGTGGGAAGGATAGGAAAAGTTGAGTGTCGTCCGCATAGCAATGATATTCAAATCCATGAGAGCGAATAATCCCACCTAAAGAAGTGGTGTAAATAGAGAAGAGGAGGGGCCCTAATACTGATCCTTGGGGGACTCCTGTAGTGAGGTCATGAGACTTTGATATCTGTCCCTGCCAAGACACGCTAAAAGAACGCCCTTTAAGGTAAGATTTGAACCAGTCAAGAGCTTTCCCAGAAATTCCCAGTTCATATAGTGTAGAAAGGAGAATGTCATGGTTAACCGTATCAAAGGCTGCAGATAAATCTAACAGAATTAACACTGATGACTGAGCAGAGGACTTAGCTACTCTCAATGCTTCAGTCACAGATAGAAGAGCAGTTTCAGTAGAATGACCACTCTTGAAACCAGACTGCATAGGGTCTAGTAGGTTATTCTGATAGAGGAAGTCACACATTTGCTTGAAGACCACTTTCTCCAAAACCTTTGACAAGAAAGGAAGAAGGGAGACAGGTCTGTAGTTCTTCACATCAGTTGAATTAAGTGTACTTTTCTTCAGCAAAGGTGTAATTCTTGCCTGTTTAAAAGAAGAAGGAACTATTCCAGAACTGAGTGAAGTATTAAATACATGTGTGACTGCTGGTATAATAGCGGGTGCTATAGACTGCAGGAGAGTAGACGGGACAGGATCCAAAGGGCATGTGGTTGGACGGCTTCGCTGAAGCAGTTGAGAGACCGCTTCCTCATCAAGAGGAGAGAAAAAGTCCAATGATGGCATCATGCTAACACCAGGCAGAGTCCTTCTTACAGGGTCATCAAACTGAGCACTTATCTTAGCAACTTTCTCAGTGAAAAATGTTGCAAAGTCATCTGCTGACAGTGAAGTAGCTGATGGCGGTGGTGGAGGATTGAGAAGAGACTTGAACGTAGAAAAAAGTTTTCTGCTGTCAGTGGCGTTCTCAATCTTACTCTGATAGTATAAGTGTCACAAGCTTAGAGATAACACATGATGGGCAAAGATCAGACATCCAATCCCAGTCTTAATTTAAATGTATTTTATTTTATTATTATTATTTATTTTATTTTATTACTATTATAACATTGTTTTGTTTATCTTATATATGTATTGAATTTATATACAGTACATGCTTTGACAACACAAGCACACTTGTCATGTCAATAAAGCTTATTTGAATTTGAATTTGAAGTTGAGTGAGTGAGTGAGTGAGTGAGTGAGTGAGTGTGTAACTGTAAACGGATCCAGTTACTCCCTCAGGGCGTTTCTCCATGCACTTACCATTAATTTGGACTTCAAAAGAAGCATCCTCAGTCCCCTCATTAGTATTGATATAACACCTGTATGTGTTTGTGTCTGAGATGTTGACTGATCTGAGCTTTAGTGAGATGTTGCCCCTCTGCAGCTCTTCTCTGAACAGACTCGTCCTGCCACGGTATGCTTCAAGCTGCTGATCAGTTACGTCCATGTGTCTTCTGTACTTATGCACCAGTTGGTTTCCATTAATAATCCACTGCACCTCCATGTCCACTGCACTGACATTGTTCTCAAGGGAACAGGGCAGGATCAGGTCATCACCAACTACACCATGGACAGGGTTGAGTGGAGCCACAACCTTTGGAATTGCTGAAAGACATAACAAAATGACCTCACCACATTTCACTTGAGCTGAGTAGAGCTGAGAGCACACACACACTCAGCAGGGCTCCAGACTAACTTTTTGCATCGGTCGCACTGGTGCGCCTTTTTTAGGTGCACCAGCACAAAATGTAGGTGCACCCACATTTTTCCCTGCATCGCCTCAGGTGCACCAGTGCGACCTACAATTTTTTTCAGGCGCACTCTTAAATTTTTTGGGCGCATATGCGACCAAATTGGTCGCACTCTAGAGCCCTGACTCAGTCTCTCACCCCTCACTGTATTGACATGATAAATAATTATATGCATTACTAATTCATGCAACATACGGTGATTAAGTTTTTAAGGATGGCAAAAGAAACAGTGTACTCAAGTAAATGTTTGTACCTGTTTTGGTCACTTTGGTGCAGCACAGAAGAAGAAACATCACACAGAGATGTTTCATCTTGGAGACGGAAAACCCACTGAGACAGGACAAGAGCACACACACACGCGCACACACACACACACACACACACACACACACACACACACTATGTCACATATCACATATAGAATAGCATTCAAGTTGTAGGCACATTGTGTTATGGCCTGGCTCAAAAGGCCATAACCAAACAAAAGGGAAGACAAACCAAGAGGACCAACGTTTAACTGATTTATTAAATAAAAGAAGCGAAACAATGCGTAAGTCAGTATCAGTAAATCAGTAAATGAGAATCAGTATGTCAGCGAAGGTGTGTGTTGCGATTTATGTGCTGAGATGAAAATGCATGGATGTGACAAAGGAAACAAAAGAAACGACGGCAGCTCTCTCGAGGGATTCCGAATGACCAAAAGCAGCCCAGCCCCCCCCAGGGGTGCACGGAGAACCCTTTATACACCTGAGTGTAAGCAGCCTAATGGGACCTCCGTAGCCACGCCCACGCCAGCAATTACACCTGCAGAAGGGAGACACAGAGCGGGAGAGAGCGCGCAAGCAGGAAGAGCGGATGCAGCCTGCAGCCTGCAGCCGTCACACCCCCACCCTAAAAAAAATCGGCCCCCAGTTTAACCCAAATACAAGAAAATACAGATTAATAACATCAATAATAATAAATAACCAAAAATATTCTAGACACAAGAATGATGTTCCCATGAGCAGCCCCGTTATAAGCCAACACCCAAAACACCCATTCCCTGTTTTACCGTAATACTCTCACACCAAAACCCCAGCTCAACCACACTCCAGCAATCAGGATCCTATGAAAGCCTATGAAAGTTGGAAGAACAGAAAAACAGGAAAAGAGAACAATAACGGAAAACCAAGAATTAATCACCAGGCAGTTTACTATCATACCAGTGTTACTAAACCGGAGCCCGTGCCAATGTATCCGCCAGTACAATTCCGCAATAATGTGTGTCAACTCAGTACGCTGCAATGAAGACAGATGCCCGAACAACGATTCTAAATCTTTCAAAGTCTCTGAATTTTTCAAACGTGGTTGCATGCCTGCTGTGTCAGGAAATTCGTCTCCCCCCGCTGCCACCGAGGAGGACACCTCCGACTGCACTTCGATAGAGGTCACGGTGGTAACACCAGCAGCCACCACAGGGGAAACATTTAAATCACGCTGAACATAAGGCTTTAATAGATTAACATGACACATTTGTGAAGACTTTCTACGCTCAGGAGTAGAAATTATATAGTTTTGCTCAGACATTTTTCGGACAACAGAGTAAGGCCCAACGAACTTCGCACAAAAAGGAGAACTAGGTGAGGGCAACAAGGCCAGGACCTGATCTCCAGGCCTAAATTCACGGACCTCAGACCCCCGATCGAAAAGACCCTTCATTTTAACCTGGGCGTCTTGAAGTTTTTCCCGAGCGCATTCGCCCGCCAACAACAGCCGTCTGCGAAATCTGTGCGCATACTCTGCCAACGACATTGGTGGCTCTTCCTGAGTCAAACCATCTTTAAGAACTGCCAATGGGCCACGCACATTATGCCCGAAAACCAGTTGATTAGGGCTAAAACCGAGACTCTCTTGCATGACTTCCCTAGCAGTCAGCATGAGCCAAGGCAGACCGTCCTCCCAATCACGTTTCAATTCAACACAATATACGCGCAGGAGAGACTTGAGCGTCTGATGGAAACGCTCAAGCGCTCCCTGGCTCTGCGGGTGATATGTGCTAGACAAATTTTGTTGAATTCCTAAACATCTCAAAATGTCAGCAAACATTTTGGAAGTGAAATTACTCCCATTATCCATTATCCCAATGGATAAGCAGCTAGATATCTGGTAGCCTGACACATCACCGTTAAAAAGTATTCATTCCGTGACTTTGAATGCGGTAAGGGACCAACACAGTCTATAATCAGATGCTGAAAAGGTGACGCCGAAACTGGAATTGGGTACAGGGGCACCGGTTTTAAGACTTGATTCGGTTTCCCCGTCATCTGACACGCATGGCAAGTTTTAACGTAGTGAGCGATGTCTTTTTTCAGTTTGGGCCAGTAGAAATGCTGCAAAACACGGTCGTATGTTTTTCGAACACCGAGATGGCCAGATAAATCGCCATGAGCCGTCTTTAGCACTACCCCCCGAAACTGAGTTGGAACTACAACCTGAACTAATGGCTCACTCACGCCGTGCTCACCTTGCAAAGACCATTTACGAAGCAACACCTTATCCTGAACAAAGTATCCATTCGTTGCACAATCTATTTCACTGGACGTCAAAACAGCATCAATCAGTCCTTTTATCTCTGCATCACACTGCTGTGCTGCTATCCACTCCTCTTGAGAAACAGAGGAAGGGAGAACAACCCAACCAGGCACGGACATTTTTAAGTGAACTTTACCATCACAGGAAGACTCCGACTTCACTTTAGACATGGCACGCGTGACCGCGCACGACTCAAACACATCCGGAAATTTATCATACAGCTCGACGTCAAGCGATGGAGAAGAACACACCACAGGTGGCGGTGGCACACCTCTCCAGACAAAAGATCCACCTAGATTGTTACCAAGGATCATATCCACTCCATGCACTGGCAAAGATGGACGAATACCCACAATTACCTCCCCATTCACCAAATCAGACTGAAGGGCCATTTTGTGTAAAGGCACAGATAGAGTTTGCAAACCAAATCCGTGCACTAACACATTTTTCCCCGCACTCATAACTTGAGAGAAAGGCAACACATCCTGAAGAATAAAAGATTCCGAAGCCCCAGTATCCCTCAGAATTTTAATCGATCTTCTCCCACTGTCGCCCACTACAGAAACAAACCCTTCAGTAATGAACGGAGAATAGTCATGTTTCGGCCCCACTTCAAAAATTTCGCCACTCCGATTTAACTTCTTGGACAGAGCATTATCACGGCAATCAGACGCCGTGTCGACCAGCAGAACGCTCGCGCCATGAGACGCATCAGGTCCAGCTCTACGAGACCTCTGTCGGAGAACAGGGCACTCTCCCTTCCAATGCCCCTCCTCACCACAGTAATGACAGACATATGTTGTATCTGCGCTACCCTTGCTACTAGGATTAACAAACCCTCTTTGAGGAGATGGCCAGTCAAAATTTCTAGGACGCTGTGCATTTGAACTATCACCACGAACAAAATCATTACGCATGCGAAAATCACCAGAATAATACTGCCTGTGCGTCAAACTGAACTCATCTGCCAATGCTGCGGCCTCAGACACAGACTTTGTTTTATTTTCACTCAAATGCATAGCAACACGATCAGGCATAACATCTTTGAGCTGTTCAATAAGGATGGTTTCCCTCAATTCCTCAAAAGTGGCTACATTTAATGACAAACACCACTTATCAAAATGAGTTGCTAGCTCCCTCGCAAACTCAACATAGCACTGCATCTCTCCTTTCCGCCAAGATCTGAAACGCTTACGATAAAACTCAGGGACTAACTCAAATGCCTTTAGAACAGCAGTCTTAACTTTATCATAGTTTTTCCGATCCTGAACCGACAACGCAGTAAAGACCTCCTGCGCTCTACCCGTGAGGACACTTTGTAACATGACCACACGGTCAGATGCAGGCCACCCATATTCATTCGCTACACTCTCAAATAAAGAGAAAAACACGTCAGGATCGCGCTCATTAAATTTAGGCACCAACTTGAGATTACGAACAACATCAAATGAACGCGCTGGAGCATTTCTAACCACTATATCTTCAGGAGACAATTTACCTTCCCCAACCAATTTCATGCGTTCAACCTCAAGTTTAAACTGTTGCGACAGTCTCTCTGATTCCATATGCTGTACATGTTTAATTTGTGCCATTTCAATCTCTCTTTTTTTAACCAAATCGGACACTCTTAACTTTTCCAGCTCAACCTGCTGATCGCTGGCCTGTTTTGCCATCTGTCGGTCATGCTCTTGCTGCAATTCTAGGATTTCTTTTCTCTGCTCAAATGTTAGCCCCTCATAAGCCACACTAGGCTTTTCCTTTATTGGCGAAGTAGGAGGCAAAATTCCACTTTCAACAAAATGCCGTTTCAAGGCCGTTAGCAGCTCATCTTTTCGCCACCGTTTATCAGACCCCACTATATTGTACTGAGCTATCAGCTCCCACAATTGCGTCTTTGAAAATGCCCCAAACAATTCCGCTGACGGAGCCTCTACAAAATCAGCAACAGACGACATGGTCTAGAAAATCAAAATTCCGAATCCAAAACTATATTACCCAACTCAAATCGCCACGGGCCAATACCAAAATATCACATAAGGCTGCGCAAACACTAACCAACAGGCAGCGCCCCTGCGCAGGACACAGGTCAATAACGAAATAACTCCCCGTCTAAACTATACAAAACCAAACTAACTAAACTACCCCCTAACGTCTTTGTGTTACCCCCAAGGACTGAGCTCTTTTATACACCCAGATACCGACAACCCAAGATCAAACTAATTGCCTAAACTCAAGAAGCGGCGGTGCCTCAGCCCAGGAGTAATCACAAAAATAACAAAACCACCCTCGGCGACCCTTCAACCTAACTGGGGAGATCAACGAACAAAAGTTAACAACCTGTTACCAAACGCAGGTGCACTCACCCACAGGCCGCAATTCCAAACGCGCTGGCCTGCCACAACGGAAAAAAACAATAATCCCGGAGCTGCAAAAGTAATCGAACAAACATAACACATTTCAACCGAACTACAAAAATAACATAGGCTACGGTCCTCCTTTGTCCTCCCCAGCGCAATCCGACACTATCGGCTACGAAACTTTGAAGTATGATTTTAAACGCAGGTTTGACGAGCCCCCATGTTATGGCCTGGCTCAAAAGGCCATAACCAAACAAAAGGGAAGACAAACCAAGAGGACCAACGTTTAACTGATTTATTAAATAAAAGAAGCGAAACAATGCGTAAGTCAGTATCAGTAAATCACTAAATGAGAATCAGTATGTCAGCGAAGGTGTGTGTTGCGATTTATGTGCTGAGATGAAAATGCATGGATGTGACAAAGGAAACAAAAGAAACGACGGCAGCTCTCTCGAGGGATTCCGAATGACCAAAAGCAGCCCAGCCCCCCCCCAGGGGTGCACGGAGAACCCTTTATACACCTGAGTGTAAGCAGCCTAATGGGACCTCCGTAGCCACGCCCACGCCAGCAATTATACCTGCAGAAGGGAGACACAGAGCGGGAGAGAGCGCGCAAGCAGGAAGAGCGGATGCAGCCTGCAGCCTGCAGCCTGCAGCCGTCACACATTGTTACATTACAATTCCATAATATAGCTGTGCAGTAGAATCTTGTAGTGTTTTGATGCTCAGCTACAACCAAGTACTAGAAAAGATAACCAATCATCTCATTTCCATGTCACAGTTGGGAAACCAAACCACCAACCAATCGTTGTGTATCAAGGTCCAGTCTTCAGTGAGACATTATTGCTGTTTGATCACAACAGCCATCAATCATACACCCCTTCATTCAGTGCTCCTGAGGCCCTGTTCAGTGTTTTGCTGATTGGCTAGAACAGTGTATGACTTGGTCAGAAAAACTGTTTGTTTACTGTGAACAGAGCCCAAATTGTTCTCAAATTCCAGATTGTCTTGGAGCATACACAGACTGCTATCCAGGTGCTGTGATGCAATACTGTGCCGGCCTTCTGTTTCCAGGTCCAACTGGGCCCAGAACAGCATACCCAGTAAGATAATATTTCACAGTAGCCTGACGAGCCAGACCCACATCAAGATGTAGGGTCTGGACACTCACCGTAGACAGGGCTCAATCGGGGGGGTGGGATAAACAGTTGTCTTTCAAATTCCCTCCCCGCAATAGGATAACGCTAAACGAATCATCTTCTTGTTTTCAAGTAGCAGGATGCGTAACCTTCCCTCTCCACGCAATAGGATAACGCTAAACGAATCTATTGTGTTTAAGGAAGAGCCGAAACACACAGAATCCGTGTAACACTTTTACTCAACTTGTCCGTCACATTACAAAGCATGCGCGTCTCATTAACCTCACGCAGCTATACCCATAATCCCCCATCACTGCTAGCTTCACTACTTCATAATAGTAGCCCCTTTACTTTTAATAATAGTGTGCAAATATATTATCCCAGTTAGTTATGTGTACACAACATTTCCCCCTCCCTCCCAAGAAACTACACTAACTAACTAAGTCTCTGCCAAAACAATTTAACAAGTACAACACAGAGTGCAAGGCCTACACTGTCACTCTGTGACAAAGTCCTTTAAGTAGGCAGGGCGGCCTCTGGCCCTTACGGCCCTTCCAGGATGTCTGTGATGACCTGTGTTGTGACAGTTCCGGCTGGAACCACTTCGGGCCATTTCGAATGGAGGTCGTACAGCACCACAAGGAAACGCTGATGATGGGGAATTCCACGCCCATGGATCTCCCCACAGATGTCGAGCTGGAGATGTTCCCATGGGTGGGATGGCCATGGGACCGGCTGCAGAGGGGTTGGCACTGGAGGTCCAGTTTTCCCACTGAGAAGGCATGGCACGCAGTCTTTAACGAGGGCTTCAATATTGCGATCGATGCCTGGCCACCAGATGAGATCTCGGCATCGCTGTTTGAGTTTAACAATGCCTAGGTGCCCCTCATGTGCCATGGACAGGATGCAGCCCCGCAGACTACAGGGCACCACGGTGCACAAGCCCCTGGAGACACACACACCACCCCAACATGAGAGTTCATCACGCACCCTTTTGAATGGCATGAGGTCGTCATGAACCTTTGCTGGCCATCCAGAGCGAATGTACATGCGTAGCGAGGACAGTGTGGGGTCATGCTCTGACTCGCGCTGCAACTCCTCCAACGACACGGCCGACTGCAAGGGTGTGTGAATCATGTGGATGAATTCAGTCTCTGTGTCCTCCTCAGGGGAGACCATTGGTGTTGGGGCATCAATGGACCGAGAGAGTAGATCAGAGACTACATTGTCCCTTCCAGGGGTAAATTTCAGCTCATAGTCGTATTGTCTCAGCCTTTCCCCCCATCTGTGCAGACGCAGGGGTTTATGCCCAGATCCTGATGCGGTCAGCAATGCAGTTAGAGCCTGATGGTCAGTCCTGAGGGTGAACCGCCGACCGTAGAGGTAAAGGTGCCACCTCTCTGAGGCCCAAACACAAGCGAGCGCCTCCCGTTCACCGACAGAGTAGCGCTGTTCTGTTGGTGTTAATGCCCTGGAGGCGAAGGCGACGGGTCTCTCCACCCCGTCCTGCACCTGTGAAAGGACTGCACCAATAGCCCGATCAGACGCATCACAGGTGACTAGAGTCAGACATTCAGGGTTGAAGTGGGCTAGTACAGGGGTTGTTGTGAGCTGGGCTTTCAGCGTTTGTATGGCCTCTGAACAGGCTGTGGTCCAGTGCCATGGCTCTTCTTTTTTAAGCAGATGACGGAGAGGTGCAGTGGTCTGTGAGTAGTGGGGCAGAAAACGGAGGTAGTACGCAGTCATGCCTAAAAACGAAGCCACTTGAGAGGCTGAGGTCGGCTCCGGAATCCTATGTATGGCGTCGATGTTGGATTGTAGTGGGGAAATCCCTTTGGCTGACAGGCGGAATCCAACAAAGTCAATGGCTGGGGCAGCAAAGCAAAATTTTTCTTCGTTCAGAGTCAGGTTGTTCTGAAGAAGGGCCTGAGCAACCCGCTGGAGGCGCTTGTTATGTGTCTCCATGTCTTGAGCATGAACGACAATGTCATCCAGAAATCAAGCTTTGTGAAGACTGTTGAGCCATGAAAGTGTGCAGTGAGCTCCTCCGCGGTAGGCAAAGGGTATCGGTCTGGAATAACTGCCTTATTCACTAAACGCAGGTCCACGCATATTCTTATTCCCCCAGATTTTTTTTTTTGCAATCACTAGGTTTGAAATCCAGGGAGCAGTGTTGACAGGTTCAATAATGCCCATGTCCAGGAGTGTCCCAAGTTCGCGGGTGACCTCATCTCTCAAGGCAAAGGGGATCCTGCACAGGGGCTGGATGACCGGTGACACATCAGGGTTCACCAGAGGCCCGTGTGTGAAGGCTGAGAGACAGCCTAGGCCATCGAACAGAGCCGGCCACTTTTGTTGCCAGGTGGAGGCAATGTGGTGAATGTCGGAGCCAGAATCATCCCTGAGCGTGAACCCCAGGCCTGTGAACAGGTCCAGGCCTAAAAGGTTGGCTCCTTTCCTCGTGATGTGAAAGGGGAAAGATGGTAGGTGCTTGGAGCCGTAGTGAACGGGCACATGGAGCACACCTAGGATATCGATCTTGGAGCTGTCGTAGCCACATAGGGCGGCGGCAGGTTGTTCTAATGGCAGGTGAGAGAAAAACTTGTAGTAAGTGCTTGAATTTAGGAGTGATGCAGCCGCACCAGTGTCCATTAATAATGGTAGAGTCACCTCAGCTAAATGGATGGTACATGTTTTGAAAGCCACCTGACCAGCAGTCACATTTCTGGTCTCCGTGTGGCTGTGCTGAGCCGGTGGAGGTCCTGTATGTTGTGGGAGAGTGGCAGGGGCTGAACGGCACATCGTAGCAAAATGGTTTTGCTTCAGACAATTTCTACACTGTTGTCCTCTGGCGGGACAATGCTGTGCCTTAGAATTGTGTGATTTAGAACCACAGTTACCACATGCCTCTGCAGTTCGCCTATTGTTCTGTCTCTGTGTGAATTGTACCGGAAAACCCTGCTCTGAACACTGGCTGTCGCCGGCGGAGAGCATGCTGGTGTGATAAGCAGGCTGAAGCTGCCGTGCAGCGCTGTCCGCGAGGGGGCGCCCGCTTGCCAGCAGAGAAGAGCACTCCATGGCTGTCTCAACTTGCAGCGCTATCTCCACAGCTCTGCCTAATGTCAAATTATCCGCTTCTAGCAACAGCTTTTCTCTTGTTTTCTCACACAATGTCCCCTCAATGAACTGGTCCCGAAGCATTTGATCTTGCAAAGCCCCATAGTCACAGAGGCGCGCCATGTCTTTTAAGTTTGTCACGTAGCTTCGAACAGACTCACCGGGTTGTTGCAGGCATTTCCGAAGCTTGTACTGTCGGAGTAAAATCCTTTGACGACCAGTGAAATGGGTCGTCAAGAGGCCAACTGCAGCCTCATAAGTGGCAGGCGTCCCGAGATTGCGAAAAATGCGTTGCCCCTCCACTCCGAGACAATGGCGGAGGAGAGCCATTTTCCTCTTGTCGGTGATATCGTCAAATCCTAAAGCGTCCAGGTAAACTGTAAAACTCTCCAGCCAGTTTGCCCACGGAACTGGAGGATCTCCGGGGACGGCCAGAAACTGTGCAGGTGGGGGTAATCCAAATTCGGCCATTCTCGTCGCCAATATTGTGTTTATGGAAGAGCCGAAACACACAGAATCCGTGTAACACTTTTACTCAACTTGTCCGTCACATTACAAAGCATGCGCGTCTCATTAACCTCACGCAGCTATACCCATAATCCCCCAACACTGCCAGCTTCACTACTTCATAATAGTAGCCCCCTTACTTTTAATAATAGTGTGCAAATATATTATCCCAGTTAGTTATGTGTACACAACAGAATCATCTTCTTGTTTTCAAATAACAGGATGCGTTAGCGTCGCAACTTCTGGTCGCATGTCAGTCACCATTATGTTAAGCCCACCCACGACTCTATACACGCTGTGATTGGCCCGCTGGTTTTTCGAGTTCTCAGCTCCCTGGCTCTATGGATCGTGCCTAGACTGTCCCGCCAGCCAAATTACATTTGCTGCCGCTAGGGGCGTCTAGATTTCTAGGCTAATTTCACAGTGTTTCACGACAAAAACATTCTTTTTACTACTCACCTCTGCCACAATCTTATAAAATCCTATTTTTTTAGAGGCCTGGACTTGATTATACTATTTGGCTGCACAGCTACACTAATTAGGCTACTCTGTTAGAATTAAGGCCTCACTAAAAAACAGGTGACTGTGAAAAGGATCACAGGTAGTAAAAACCAGGTGACTGTGAAAAGGATCACAGGTAGTAAAAACAAACTGGCTACGTTAGTCAACTTCCTGAAATAAAAACTGGCCGTCAAATGCTGTAATTATGATGCAAACCCACCAATGGAAAGCCATCGCGTGTAGATTCCGCCCACTACATCCAATTACACTTGAAGGCAAAACTTTTTGATTCAAAAGATTTTTACGTACAAAACTTTTCAACTCACAAAGCATTCTGGCCCTGAAGCAATAGGTTTTGATAAGATTAAGTGCAAAACCTTCTCATTTGTAAACAGAACTTTTTTAAAGTTTTTAACTTTGTTGGCCTGAAAGCATGTTTTTTACTCCAAATGAAAGAGGACAAATTCTCTGTGTACAATGTATATTTATTAGGGCTGGGCACGTTAACGCGTTACTATCACGTTAACTCATCAATCATTTAACGCCGACAATTATTTTATCGCGCATTAACGCAGTTTTTATTATTTATTTTATACTATAAAAGTCTGTTGCTCACAGGCTGGTCACAGGCGTCTCATCACGCATTGAAATGTCATAGCCTACATTCACGAAATCAGGAGATGTGCAACAGAAGTGAGAGCAGGTACTGGCTGCAGCAGTGCAAGTGCAAGTCACATGATCACGGTGCACGTTGTCACAGGCACGTCTAATGTTTATGTTTTGCGCTGGATTTGCGGCTACGGTGTTCAATTGGCATTGATAAGTTAAACAGTCGTTTTTTCCTACATGGTAACGTTGTTGTATGGAAAGAAAACATTAGCCTTGAGTATTTTAATATTCAGTTGTAAACAAAGACATCTTCCTATGTAGCCCAAGCTGTAAATGGACTGAAGTTCGCTCTAAATATCTAATTTGATCGATTATGCTAACCATTAGCATTTCTATGGGATTTCTCATAGACATTAGCCATAAGCTAACGCATTAGTCTCTATTCTGTAACTTGGAATGATAGCCTACGTGACTGCACTCTAACAAAACTTTGAAGGAAATAACTGAAATGTACTCTGTTGTTCTGCTTAGTTTTACAGTAAAAGTTTGAAAAGAATTTCAGCATCAGAGTTTCCCTTGGGAAATTGGTTAGCCCTATCCATCTATTCTAATGTAGCTGGTTGACTTCATCATTACCACACACACAAGTGGGGGCAGAATTACAAATGTGTCATAGAGTGACAATGCATTGGTTGATTTGGTTAAAAAGTTACAGGTTGGTTATTGATTATAATAGTAATGTTGCTACTCAGAAATAATGAGCTGTAAAGTAACTCAGACTTTTAAAAAACATTTTTTTACAGGACATCGACTAATTATCGTTATAGTCAAAATCACAAAAAATATCAAGATATTATTTTTTGCCCATATCACCCACCCCTATAGGCCTAAATAAAACAATAACTTTGACATTATACCAGGGTAGGCTTATTACAACAAGTATTATGGAAATATCTACACGCACCAAAAAAGTGTGTACAATAAGCTTTAAATTTGTATTTCTTTTGACATTGTGTAAATTGAGATTTAAACTAAATAAATTATTTAACTGCTACTGTATAAACAAAATGCTGATGTTAAATGTTTGCAGAAAAAATGCTATGGCACTTGCGTTCATATGGCAGCACATTTCAAATAAATATGTGCCATATATTACTTTTGAATTCATTATTGAGTTTTGCGTAGAATAATGTGATTAATCATGATTAATCAGGGAAATCATGCGATTAATCGTGATTAAAAATTGTAATCGTTGCCCAGCCCTAATATTTATCTTTTTACTTTAAAAAGCCTACATTGATTTTGCTTCTCAAAGTTGTGTTTTTTTTATCATGTTTGTATGTTTTTGTTTGCATTAAAAACTAAAAAACAAATCACTCAATAGTCTTGGACCTGGACTCTAACAGACCTAATGAACATCACACTTTTTTTTAAAAGATTATTTTTTGGGGCTTTTTATGCCTTTAATCGGACAGGACAGTAGAGAGAATGACAGGAAGCGAGTGGGAGAGAGAGGAGGGGTGGGATCCGGAAATGACCACGGGGCGGGAATCGAACCCGGGTCACCGGCGTGCGGTGCAGGTGCCCCAGCCAGTTGAGCCACGGCTGGGGCCATGACCATCACACTTATCTGTCTTGAAACTGAAACTGAAGTATTTTCTGAATAATACAGATATTTCTGGTTTATTCTTCCCAATTTGATTGTAACAGTATGCTTTTGAATGTAGCTCTTTACCAGTCAAACTTTCTACTTTTCATCAACAGGTCCTGCTTAATTCGTAACAGTTTTGGGTAACACTTTACTTGAAATTATCTACATAAGAGTGACATGACACTGTCATCATGACGCATGAACCCTTACCCTAACCCTTACTTGTCATGACAATTAACCGAATGACAGTATAATGACAGAAGCATTATGTCATCAACATTTATGACTTGTTTATAATGTTTATGATAAGCTCATGACGGTGTCATATCACTCTGATGTACTGTAGATGCCTTCAAGTAGGCTAAATAACTTCCACACCAAAAAGATACCTTCCACACAGAGTTGTTGTGTTTAAAATAAGACATCTGTGCTTTCTTTGTGTTTACCTTTTTGCCACTTGTGGTCACCATTATGCATCACAAGTGCACCACAGTGCAAAATGCATTTTTTTTAGCTGTTAAGACTGTGTCCATTGTTCAGAATTCTGCTAATCGATGTAAAATATTAGAGAAGTCGTTCAAAAATCGACCTTAACGATACAACAATTTATACAATTGATATAGTTTAAAAAGAAAACCAATCGATCAGATGAGTTAGAAGAAGAGAAGAAAACATTTTTCCATCTAATGGGCTAGGCCTACATAAAATATTTCACAGCATGGCACTATACTTCGGGCCTTATGTAAGCAAGCAGTGAAATGGCGCCATCTGGTGGCCATGAAATATTTGTCTATCCATCTGATCGCTTGTGGTTTTTTTGTAGCCTACTGACCCTTCCACAAAATTTCCAGAACACACCCAGTCGAGACAGGCTCCTTCACACTAATCAAAGATTTGTTAAGAAAACAAAGAAAACCAGAACCCTTTGAAGTGTTACTAGTATCTACACCTACAGCCGCACCGATTGCGGAAATAGACTCCAGGGTCCATTTGTCACATTGCAGATGTGAACTGATAATCAATTCAACACGACAGCTGCACAAGACACCTTTTGCATGAGGAGGAATGAGGAATAGGCTATTGAGACTTTATTGAGTAGGCTAGGTTATTACTAAAATATCACTATCAAAATGTGTAGGCTAGGCCTATATTCTCAGTTCAGCTGAGAGATAAACAGTTTGCTGTTTTGGTTTAATTTTATTTGGGCAGTAACCCGAGGAGTGTCTAACCCAAGTCAGCTCTGATGTTGAAGACTAGGGATTATGTTTTATTTTGGGTTTTAATACCATGGAAAACTGAAGATATGGGTGTTTGTTTTACTCGGGCAAAGAAGGAAATAGCCGCGCCAGAGCGCGTCCAAAGGGGCGGCTACTGCCCTCCGCTGAGGGTAGGGTTGCCAACTCTGAGAAAATAAAATACGGAACAAAAATACCGCGGGGGCGGGGGTCATTGGGGCCCACCTACACGTACCTCCACCCCACATCAAATTATCATTATGATTATCGTTATCACAATTATTATTATGCTATATTGTTAGACATGCACTTCACTTCAAAGCAGTCAATATTTGAAGTGCTAAAAGTGCTTAAAGTGCTATGCATGTGTGTACATGTCCTATGCACATCAGAGGCCTGCTTTAATAATGTAAGATATATTTACAATAGTTCATTGCTTTTGCATGGTTGCATGAGAAATACTTCTGAAAACAACAGCAATTATATGGGTGCTATTGTTTTGGGATGTTTCCCTCATGCAAGCATCATAGGCCTACTCTGGTAGGCAAATGGAGAAAAAAATGTATATGCTTTAGGCCTATAATGAAATTTCATTTGAATGCCTGAATGTAAAGATCCAGGAAACATAATACCAACTTTTGTCTATGGTAAACGGCCGAGCATAGGCGTAAATCACTTATCTGGAGATCTTTAAATGAAAGACTAAAGCTACAATCTTGACCATGTTATATTAAAATTTGACTAAACAATGCTCAATGCTAAACAATGTATTGTACAAGAATCCACGTTGTTAAATGTCGTTACGTAGCCTAATTAAATAGTCTTCCAGGTTGAAACGGAGCTTTGCCAACAACGTTATTGTGTAATTTCAGTTTCTGTCGCGCAAACGCACAACCGCATGCATTCAATGAACGCTCATACCACCACTTATTTGTATGACTCTGTTTAATCACATCAAACTAGCCAGCATTTCCTCCTAATTGCAGAAACTTTGTTTTCTTTTCTGTCGGGCCGCGGTTGCTTGATCCAGAATCAATTGCGCAGCTAATTATCAGGTGAAGCACCGGACCTCACTCCATGCCTTGCGGACCAGCAGGCTCCACGTTGTGTCAGGGAGTTTTTTTGTGTGTGTTTTATGTGGGGTTTTTTTTATTATTGTAGTATGTGTGCATTGAGCAGTTTCTCCAAAATACGGAACAAAGAGCGTTCCGTATTAGTTCAATACGGAACAAGACTTTTAGGTGTCAAATAGCCTACGGGACGATTCCGTATTATACGGAACGGTTGGCAACCCTAGCTGAGGGCCTCTGGCAGAGAAGAAAAGTGAGCAAAAGTTGGTAGCCAACGTAGGCTAAGTAGAGCCATAGGCTACTATCTAGAGAACTATATCGGAACTTGCTCTCATTGGCTCCGTGCAGCCTAGCCTACACCTTAAATCTCGATGTTTCTAGACCTTGTAAAGGCAAAGGAACCTTTACCCGTCGACCAACATACCGAATAAATGTGACAGAGAATATATAACATATGATTACATACCTTCACTGTACAGATTAATGCATTATCCAACCATTAGTCGCAAGCGTAACGACACTTCATGCGACCAGCAACTTTTTCAAGTTCCTCCTTTTACTTTCGATTTTGAAGGGCACCGCCTTTCCGTCTGAAGACAGGTCAACGTGACAGGGAGCATGATGGGGTTTGTATTTTTTTAAGAAATTTCTTCTAAATGCAAATATTTCCTGTCCATCAGCCCTGAGTTATGCTCCCTTCACCAGCTCTGAGTCTGATCAGGTCAGACACAGAATTTTGCCCTCCGACGTCGTCTCATGCCTTGCTGGTTGGCTGCAGCATAGAAAGTCATTATACCCCTTTGAAATAGTTACTTTTTTGTCTTACAGCCTGACATCAAAACCCATTTTTAGTTTCCAGTTTTATTTACAAATTGAGTAGGCCTACAACATCAAAATAATGAAGAAAAGAAAGACAACTGTTCTGAAAATTAATAAAAGATTAAAAACGAGAATAACAGTGTTGGTAAAGTCATACCCTGATTTAATACTTTGTAGAACTTCTTTTGCTTTCATTACAACCATCAATCTGTTTGGACATGTCGTTATTAGCTTTGTATAGGCCTACCTAGATTGGGGAATATTTGCCCAATCTTCCATGGATAATTGTTAAAATTCAGTCAAATGCTGTGGGGGACGGTGATGGACTAGGCCTACTCTCTTTAAGTCAATCCACAGATATTCTGTAGAATTTAAGTCAGGGCTCTGACTTGGCCACTCAAGGAGATTCACCTTCCTATCCTTAAGCCACTGCTTTGTTCTTTTGGCAGTATGTTTGGGATCATTGTTGTGTTGGAAGGCGAATGACCTGCTCGTCTTCAGCTGCCTAGCAGAGGGACGCAGGTTTTCCTCAAGAATTTGGGTGTACTTGGCAGCATCCCAGGGGCGGAGCTCATGGTTCACTCTAAGGGGGGCGAACATCTGTGGTGGGCCCCTATATCGCAGCTTATCTCCCCCCCACACTGACTTTAGGGTAGAGTGGGGGAAAACGCCCCCCGCCTGTTTCTCCCATGATAATCACTAGATGCAGTCAAGTTATATTTTTACTGTTGCCCTGCATCCCATTGACTACGGGGACACACATATATCCACTGTGAAGTTTACGCTTGCGACGTAGTTGAAGGAAGACTGATTTCATAGTAAAATGTCGTAATTTTCCGTGGTCAGTTAAGGAGTGTAGGCTATGTTAGTTTAGGTAAGGTGTCCTTGGCTGCTGGTAAGCCTAATCTATGAATAAGATATAGTATCTTACAATTCATTTATTGCTTAACAGGTTGTCTGTTGATTTGGCTATTAATGTATCAAGCAAATAGTTTTTTTAGGAGGGGGCATTTTACCCCACCCATGGGGGGGTAAAATGCTGGGGTAAAACGCCCTGCTGGGGTAAAACGCCCCCTTTGTATACACTTTATTATGACCGCCGCTAGCGTAGCTAGCGAGGCGGTCATATAGTTGTTGTCAAAGTTTTTTTTTTTTTTTTTTTTTGTATTCTTTTTTCCCGTCATTTTTCGTCAACGATTCCCGGGACACCGTAACACCGGAGCGCATGAAACTTGGTGGGCATGTAGCCCCAGTAGAGTTCTATGGAAAATTTTCGTTTCGTCCCCGGGGGTCACTCCACCCCCGCGCTGCCCCCGCCCGAAGCCCAAAAATGACAGTTTTTCCTACATAACTACCTGAACCGTGGCACCGAGGATGACAAAATGTTTATGGTATGTTGTTCTCTAGAGCTTGCATCAACTTAGCTTATAACCAGTCATTTGTGATTTGCCCCCCCATCGTAAAAATTGAAAATGCAATGTAATATTGCTTTAATTGCCCCTATCTTCAGATGAGATGTTATGAACTGCACCAAATTTCATGTGTATGATTAACCTGACACCCTCTGGGAGTATGCCAAGTTTTGTGGAATTTCATCCATGGGGGGCTATAAAATAAATGGATTTATGTGTACATTCAGGACTGTATACCCATCGGCCAGTAGATGGTGGTATTATCTGGAGTCTAAATCCCCCCCTGGGGATTTCAAAAACTGTTCCAAACATCTCAATCTCTGCTAGTTTTTGTCCTAGAAACATATAAGTGACACCATTAGAAACCTTTAATCAACTAGTTTCCAAATATGTTTTAAAAGAGAATGGTTGCTCTGGGTGCAACAAACATGCAGGAACACACACACACACACACACACACACACGCACACACACACACATAAATACACACACACACACGCATACCTACACACACACGCACCACTACATACACACATGTACATAAAACATTATACAAACACATGCACAAACACGCCCACACACATGCACACATACACCCTTACACACACACACACACACCTACACACACACACACACACACACACACACACACACACACACACACACACACACACACACACACACACACACACACACACACATGCACACACACATCTTTGAGTACATTTTGTGAGACCACCGGAGCTGAGAAGTGAGTGTGTGTGTGATGTACTATAGCCTGTGTGTGTGGGTGCGTTTCTGTGTGCCCATCTGTGTGTTTGCATGTGTGTATATGTGTGTATGTGCATGTTCTGTGTGTGTTCTCTTTCTTTCTCTCTCTCTCTCTCTCTCTCTCTCTCTCTCTCTCTCTCTCTCTCTCTCTCTCTCTCTCTCTCTATATCTGTGTTATCTGTGTGTATTCTGTGTGTGTTCTCTCTTTCTCTCTCTCTCTCTCTGGGTGTGCCTGTGTGTGTGTGTGTGTGTGTGTGTGTGTGTGTGTGTGTGTGTGTGCGAGTGTGTGTGTGTGTGCGTGTGTGAGTGTGTGCCTGTGTATGTGTGTTTGTGTGTGTGTGTGTGTGCACACGCGCGCATGTGAGTGTGTGTGTGTGTGTGTGTGTGTGTGTGTGTGTGTGTGTGTGTTATCTGATATTGGAGTGACAGTGACGGCAGAGAACACAGTGAACATATACTCAGAGACACATTAAACACACACACAAGCAGACACACACTCACACTAGACAGAGAAGCACTCATACACAAAAGCAAGCGCACACATGCACACACTCATTTACATACATAAAAGTTGCAGTAGGGATGGAGTTGGCGATGGAAACACAAGCGTGATTGATATTTGCGGAGAGAATGTGCAGGACTGAGCGGCGGTCATATTGTGTATCGCTTTGCGGTACATCTAGTTTTTGTTAAAAATCTAAAGAATTAGCTTAACAGTGCGGTCTATCGCTGCGTAAAAAACAACAACGAAGTGTTGCGAGCCTGCTTGCGTGCGTGCGTAACCTATTGTCTCTGCTGCTCAAACAATTAAATTAGGCTATGTGCGTGTTACCGACTTTGACAACGTGTTCACTAACTTTGCAGAAAATTGTCTGTCATGCAGTTAATTTGGTAGCCTATGAATACACAAGGGACATTTTCTCTCATTGAGTAGCCGCACAGTGCGTAGCCTATGGCCGTGACCTACACCTGCAGACGCGCCTGCCAGCTTGTTGGTCGGCGTTTATCCCAACTTCATGTTTTTATTTAGTCCACTTCATATCGTGCTTATTAGAGGCTGATGCGTGTTGTTTTCTTTCATGTCGATTCAAGATTGTTTGTGTTGGCTATACGGGCTAAAAAGCATGCAGTTTTAATGAAAAAGCAACCTGTTAGATCGCCAACAACTAAGTGCAACTGCAGCTCCATCAACACATCCAAGAAGGCACTATGGGCTTGCCCGTTTAGGCTATTTGTTTGCTTGTTTGTTTGTTTGTTTTACAAGATTTGCCAAAATACCGAACTCCGCTGACATTAAGAGTTTATGACAGATAGCCTACCGCATCTCAAATTATGGCCGAGATTTTTATTAAACGTCTCCATTAAGCACATCGCACATCTATCTATTAATGCAAGGAATGTCTGTCTGTTTCACGCATAACTCTCGAACCACTCTTCCGACTGCTCTCAGATTTGGTGGGTGTCATCCTATTGGCACTAGTGTGTGCAGTGCCAAATTTCATCTACATCTACGGGCTCTACAATAGTTGAACGAATGAAAGCGACTGCCTTGTCTAAACGTAAGCCTAAACAGCGAGTGGAATTCCCGACAGTCTGTCTACTACATGAAACATAATTAGTGAACCATCAAATATTCCCTTATTGCAGTGGCCATCAGTCAAAACATTTAGCAATATAATCAAACAGTCCAAGAGTAAATTAGACCCCAAACCAAACCAAAATTCTTCTGCTTTTAATGGCGCTCCAAATGAACCAATCACAATAAAACGCACGTAAGCAGAGCCTGCCTAAATAAAGTAGCCTAGGCTACCCTGGGCATCATTTGAGGAGCTACACAGGTAGGCCTATAGGCAACCTCCTGCCAACCTAGTCTATCTTCTGGTCTCTACCGAAGTTGTATTTTGTATGATTACAACATTGACATGTTCCGTGTGTGGATAGGCTTCCAGGCTATCAGAACTTTTTTTACCGTTTCTGTGCATAGGCGCAACCTACGATGCGAACTGACAGCTGTTGTCATGGGAAGGCTCAGCGGGGGGCCCCCTAGCGGCGGGGCCCGGGGTTGTTCGCGCCGCAGCACCCCCTAAATCTCCGCTACTGTCAGCATCCATTTTATCTTCTATCCTGACCAATTGCCCAGTCCCCGCTGAAAGAAAAATCCCCACAACATCCCCAAAATTAGCCCCGCCGCCGCCGCCGACTGGCGACGGCACGGGACACATCAAACAGACTCGAGTCCCCGACCGCCCCCGACTGCCCGACGGCCGATGCAGGGTTGGTGTGTTTAGGCCTTTAAGATTGAACCTTTTGGACTGAACTCCAGGCGCTAACCAGGGGTATGATGACTTTCTATAGACACTGTAAATGACACAGCTGCTTTTAGTCCCGGTGTTGTTTACCCGCCATCACCGTTAAGTGGAATGCTCAACCTATTTCAATGTCAATGCAATTCTTTAATTTAGGCCTACAATAGTTATCACAGAGCACCATTTAAAATGTTGGTACGGAGAATAGCAATTATAACAACAATGTCAATTCAATCAATAGCCTAATGAAAATAAACAAATAGGCCTACCATAGCCTATATATAGGCTACAAACCATAACGCATAAAGAAATGCTTGTAAACGAGGTGCATGTTGAACAGCGTTCCCTTCTTGAATAACCTAAAATTACAACAGGAAAGGAGAGCACTGGGCAACTCATTCCACCAATATGGAATCACTGAGGGGAAAAAGTCTTGAATTTGACCTATCGTTTATGGCTGGTCAACACAACAGACGGTCATCCGAAGACTGGGAGGTTTCTGCTGAGATCATTTGCGTATTTGAATACATTAGCAGTAGGCATAATAAAGATGTATGTATGGATCAATGTATTGATATGGCTGTACGTTGATAAGTTAATGGTTTTAGGCCCAAATAATATTCAAATTGCATCTTTTTCATTGCAACTTCACCTAGAAGAACATCATGCCAATTATGCATGTTTTTACTTAATTAGTGTGAATATACACTCTGTGCATCATTTTTGAGTGCCAATTTGCATATGGGTATCATGTTATTGACTCATTTGCATACAAGAATAAAGCTAAAGAAAAGTTGTCCACTGCATATATGCCAAGTTCTGCCTGAAGTACAGTGACATCAATGTGAGACGCAGTCTGGTGAGTCAAAAATATATATGTTGTGGCGTATACAGATCAACACCGTAACACACCTCCATGAGGCTATGCTAACAAGACTGCTGTCACTTTTTACAGGCAGATAGTGGGAGTGTTGGCAGATGCCATTTATGCGCCAGCAGGTGATGCTGTTTCACTGTTTACATTGGCTTCCACCTAATGGTCATTAGAAGAGAAATAAAAAAATAATTGCAAATCTTCCTTTGCCATTTCATACAAGAGAACAGTGGAATATCCTCTCTCTCTCTCTCTCTCTCTCTCTCTCTCTCTCTCTTCTCTGTGGTTCTGAACCCAAACCCACGTCAACACTGACTGAATTTAGAAATTCAGTCAGTGTTGACGTGGGTTTGGGATAACACTCCTAAATCATTTTGATGGCACATAGGTGAATGACACTTCAGAAAGTTGCTGATCAGGAACACTGGCCCTCCACAAAACTGAAACCTACACAGTATAGACTGTAGAGTACAAATAAATAGGAGCTCTCTCTGTGCTGTCAGTGCATTCCCTTTATATTGTATCTGAGTTTTGTTTAGTTTGTTGCAAAGACACATTTAATTAATGAGAGAGAGAGAGAGAGAGAGAGAGAGAGAGAGAGAGAGAGAGAGATATGACCGTGGGTGGGATTCGAGTCTGGGTCACATACTTTATTCTTTTAATTAATGCACATCAAGGGAGATTGGCATGCAAGCTTCACATACATTATTGGGACATATCTGATTAAACAGGCATAGCCTATGATGAGCGCATACTATACTAAGATATGGAGTAGATAAGGGAGATGACAGTGTCTGCTCACTAGTGGTGTGGGAGAAATGTACATACACGTAGACAATACCTGCTATACGGCTTGTCTTTACAGTTAAGTTTAGTACATCTCTGCAGAGGTCACATATCAGAAAAGTCTGTGCCCCACGAGACAACTATCCATTCAGTCACTTATATCAAAGGAAAGCAGAACAAACTGGCCTTAGTCAAATGACAGTGCTTTCAGAGAAGATCTGCTTATTTTAGTTTCAATTCTGCATGTCTGGATATAGACAGATCATGCTATTGATAGAAAAGGTTACTGACAGATCATGTTGTTCTTTATAAAGCACATTTCCCTTAGAATGGTTGATTTAAGGGACTTGTTATGTTATGTTATGCTGATTAGTCGTTCAGTACTTGGAGTGGTCGTTGGTGAAAGAGGAGCGCTCGGATAAGGCCTATCAGCCGAGCAGGTGTGATAACCCCCACTCTTCTCACCTCATCTCTAAAGACGAAATCACATCAGAAACGCTCCAGTCCGATTCCATTTAACCCCAGTTTACACCTATAAACCACAACGTAGCACATGATTGTATGTGTGTGTCCCTGAGTGTGTTTGTGTCTGAATGTGTGAGTGCATGTGTGTATACCCTCTCATATAAGATAAGACTCTTTAAGTTGTATCATCTTTACTCCAGGCACCATTGGAATCAAAAGAACACATTTCATTTGTTGCATAGCAACTGCCAGTTAAAAAAGTCTGCTGTCACAAAAGTTAAGTGTGGGATATAATGTGAAAAATGCCATGAATGCTATTATCAGAGAGGGTTAAAGCGGAGTAATGAAGGATCTTTGCTATTATCATGATATATGATGATGAGACATGATCAGAGCTCGTCTGGTAAATCTGAGCACGAAAAGAATGCCATCTGATCTTGTCTTTCTAGTAACGGCTGTATGAGGTCTCTCCTTACAAGACAGAGCTGACTGGGTTTTAGTGAAGCATTACTGCCTACTGCCCAGGGCACTTAGATCAGATCCATTAGCGTCTGCACTGTACTCTCCCAGAGCCCCTCCCACTGGCAGTCAGTCTTTACAGGAAAGTGAAACTGAGTGGCAGTCAGTCAGACTGCTGTTGTGTATTGCACAGTCACGGTCACAGTCACTCAGACTGGGATATATCTGGTATGTGGTTACAACTAGTGCTTGAGTAGCTTTATTAGGTTACTGGGAGGTAAATAAGCCTGTGGGTCTGACGGAACAACGCTTGTGGAGATTGTGGTTTGCTTATATCATTCAAGGGGAACGCTATGGCTTCAAAACTGGAGGCAGATCTGCACTGTCCCGTGTGCTATGACATCTTCAAAGATCCAGTCATCCTGACCTGCACTCACAGCGTCTGCAAAGCCTGTCTGGAGCAGTTCTGGCAGACTAAACCGTCCAGAGAGTGTCCGGTCTGCAGGACGATATCGGGGCCGCAAGACGAGCCTCTAACTAACCTCATACTGAAGAATCTGTGTGAGTCTTTAGTGAAGGGGAGAGGTGAGAGAGCCTCGATAGGGTCTGAGGTACGCTGCCGTCCCCACAATAAGAAACTCAAGGTCTACTGCCGGGAGGATAGAGAGCTGGTGTGTCTGCTGTGTCGAGACTCAAAACAGCACCTTAACCACCACTTCTGTACTCTAGACGAAGCTGTACTGGAACATAAGGTAAGGAGTACATTCCATTGATGCAACGTAAAGAAAATAGGAAAATGTTCTATTGTTAGTTCATTAAGACAGTGTTCAAAACATGGTTATGGACTGTTATCCATTTGCAATGCATATTGCCAGGGACGTTGTTTACAGGTGCAGTACGTTTCTTTTTGTTTGTTTACATTTATATTTCAAATTATTAGCCAACACTTTTGTCCAAAACAGTGTTATTTTAACCAAAGGAAAAAAAAAACACCAGAGTTAGCTCACAGCTTCTATCAGTGTTATCAGAGAAACTCCACACAGGGTTTTGTTTTGGCTCGAGTAACAGCAGATGATTTCTGAATGTGACTGTGTGTTTAAATGTGATGACCTTAAAATGGTATAGAGACTTCAGTGTGTGTGTGTGTGTGTGTGTGTGTGTGTGTGTGGGTGCGCGCGCTTGTGTGTAAAATGGTATAGAGACTTCACTTTTAAGGCTCATGATTAACTGCTTGTCGTTCACAGAGGAAGATAGAGGCCAGCCTAAAGCCTATACAGGAGAAACTGAAAGCCTTTAAAGAAGCAAAGATGATCAGTGACAAAACAGCAAAAAAGATTAAGGTGAGAAAACTAGGGTAAAATATTATTTACCCTTCAAGTCCCATCACACACACACACACACACACACACACACACAGACACACAGACACACACACACACACACACACACACACACACACACACACACACACACACACGCACAAACAATTTTGTGAACATGACATTTTAACTTATTGTTGACAAAATGTTTTGATACTTCAGACTCAGGTCCAGCAAACAGAGAAGCAGATCAAGGATGAATTTGAGAAGCTTCACCAGTTTCTTCGAGACGAAGAGGCAGCCAGGCTAGCTGCACTGAGTGAGGAAGAGGAGCAGAAGAGTCAGATGATAAAGGAGAAGATTAAGAAGTTGAGCAGAGAGATCTCATCTCTTTCAGACACAATCAGAACCATAGAAGAGGAGATGGAATCTGATGATGTCTCATTTATGCTTGTAAGAACATTTCTTCAGATCTCCTTTCTACACCAACATTACAGGATATGACACTGATGGATCCCAAGCAAATGCATATTCTTTACGCCTGCCTTACCATCAAATGTTTTTGTTGTTGTTTTTATTGTGGTTGATATGAGTATTCTTATAATAATGGCTAATCCACATATGTGTCCTTTTGCAGAACTACAACACCACAGCTGAAAGGTGAGTGACCTGCCTCCTCTCTCTCTCTCTTTTCTCTGTGGTTCTGAATCCAAACCCACAGCAGCACTGACTCCTGAATGTTATTCCAGAGCCCAGTGCACACTACAGTATCCAGAGAGGATTACAGGTCCACTGCTCCACGTGGCAAAGCACCTGGACAACCTGCGATTCAGAGTCTGGGAGAAGATGCAGGACATGATTGAATACGGTGAGGGCTGTTTCCTGTCATAGTCATGTACACACACACACACACACACACACACACACACACACACACACACACACACACACACACACACACTCACTCACACGTGTGCCTATCTATTCAAAAACAATGATTTCAAACACGACACAGAATGAAGAACTCAAGCTAACGTTAAAAGAGGAAAACTATTATGGAAGTAATAACACCTTAAGCTACATGGGAAAGGGACACATAGCATTCCTTTGGATCTCTTACAGTGATCCTCTGGATCTTTCTATTTGTGTCAGAAAAAGCAGAGACATGTTTTTTTTATTATCTAATATTTATTGCCAAGGGTGTAGTGGTAAAATAAGAGGTAAACTATGAATTCTGTGATCACAGATTTCTTTTAGAAAAGGCATTTGGACATGTTTGATGACATGTTAAACAAGTTCCAAATGTGTGCCACCATGACTAGTGACTCTATGGCTGTGGTTCTCAAAGTGTGGGGAATAGAAACATGTCAGGTGAGGCACGAAGAAGAACAGGAGGATTTTTTTGTGCTTATCTTTAATAATGCCTTGTTTTTTTGATAAGGAAAACCACAGATTCAAAACAAAATAGCCACGCACAAACATAGGAATCATAAACAGACGGATATACAGTATGAATTCAGTATGAAATCATCTGATCCAGAAAACCAAGACTGAGTAAAAATATATTTTAAAATTAGGCCTACCATTTTGCTGGGTTGATGGGGTCAGGTGGTGCTTGACAATTCCCTACCTCCAAAGTGGGGACACAATTCAGAACCACTGCTCTACGGAGTGAGAGGTCACGGTGGCCTTGAACACAGGATAAAATAGAGATGTTTGCCACTCTTATCGGGGGGGTGTACAAGGACACTCAACTCTGATTGGACGGAGGGCATGGGAGGAGAGGGAAGATACGCGTTTCTCAGGGGAAAGACGGAGACAGACTCCTAGTGCTATGTTTACTGTTCAGGGTCACTGTAATGGCTCATCAGCTAAATCATGCGATGGTCTAACCAGTAAATCCACATTCATGTACGTAAGGGTTGCCAAGATATGCTCTATGTTGCGAGTTAACATCATAGCAATTATGTGATAGTAATCCCATGATATTGCAGAACAGTTCAATGTTTACATTCATTAAGACATTTTTTAAACTCAAACAACTATTTGTTAAGTGAGTGTGTTTTTTTGTTTTGTACTCTCTGCAGCTCCTGTGACTCTGGATCCAAACACTGCATACCCACAACTCCTCCTGTCCGAGGATCTGACCAGTGTGACATGGGAAGACGAGGAGCAGCAGCTTCCTGATAACCAGGAGAGATTTGATACGTACTCCAGCGTGCTGGGCTCCGAGGGCTTTGACTCAGGAACACGCTGCTGGGACGTGGAGGTTGGGGACAGTGATGATTGGGCGGTCGGTGTGATGGCAGAGTCTGGCCAGAGGAAAGGTAGAAATATGGACGAGAATGTCACCAAACGCTGGATTGTACGCCACTCTGATAACGAGTACACGGCACGTTCCGGAATGGTGTCCTTCCTGCGTGTGCTATTTGATAGGTCAGTCATTCCCATCAGAGTCGAGCAGAACCCTCAGAGGATCAGAGTGGAGCTGGACAGAGACAGAGGAAGGGTTTCATTCTCCGACCCTGATAATGACACACACCTGCACACGTTCACACACACTTTCACCGAGAGAGTGTTTCCTTACTTTAGCTCCACGTCTCCCATGAAGATCTCACTGAGAAAGCCGGCCATAACATTTGAGCAGCACAGGAGAGGGAGAGGGCAGCTGAAATGTCTCCCACAGTGGAGAGTGCCCGACTTGAGGGTCTACACATGTCTGAATGGCAATGAGCTGGAGAGATAAGCTTCAAAATTCAGTTAATCTCTGAGATTCCGTCTCAGTGATTGTCTTCCTTGTTACTCCTGTTTTCCATTGGTTCCTTCCTCACTGAATTCCATCTGCAACGTTAGCCTTGTTTATACTGTGGGCCATCAGCCCAGGAACTTTGGCCTAGGCTTACGAGCTCCGGGACTAGGGTGTAAGTGTTTACATTGTCAGGTGTCATGTGACAACCCCCAGAGATGATGCTCAACATTTCATGAACACTCAAACTTTACACACCTTTTTACAACCATAATGTACACTGTAATTGAGTGCTAAATGTATGCAAACAGTGTTAGTCCGTTATCTAGCAAATATGTAACTGCAACTCGTCGACAGAACTGTGATAGCTACCACTGTAACAGTCAATGGTTCCTTTCTCACCGGCTGTGCGGTGGCAAATGTCAGATGTGTATATGTCCATCCCAGAAGTACAGAATTGAATAGTCTTCTCTAAGGATGGGATAGGCCAGGCTGAACTGACCTGAGTCTCACCAGTCAAGTGTTTGCACTTGCTCTACACTAAGGACAGGGTGCCCTTCCACGAGGAAGCCACCCTCGACTAAGAGCTTGTTTTCAATGGAGATCTCTCCTGAAGTGGAGGGACTGTAAATCCAGGAAATAGATCCTTGATAGCATTATTGTATGGCCAGCTTTATCAGTATAGCTTAAGTATTGCATTTGTAAAATACATTTTCTACATCTGTAAAATTTTACTTTGTAATATTGTGTTTTATTATTGTTTAATTAATTTGCGGTTGGATTTTATTTCATAAGGAGTGCTTGTATATTCCAATTTATTTCCAGACCAGAATTCTTATTGCAGTGCATATCTCGTAGGCATGGTGAAGGGTATGTGATGATGTGGGGCAATTTTAATTCCCAAGGCCAAGGGGACTTCATCAGGATGCTGGATGCTTAGTACCCTGGATCCATAAAACAACTGGCCTTTAGAAGTAAAAATGTGTCTGCCTCTATGGGAATTTCACATAGCGGTGTATATACTTATGCCTCCTGTATTTTTTTTTGCGATACATTATTCAATCATAAAGAAAATTGGTGGCCTTAAAGGATGGATTTTTTCCTCATTTTAAAATTAAGGCATTAAGATCAATTTCCGAAATGTTATTCCTCTTTTTAGTCAGCTTTAGCATGGGTTCACAAACTTTCAAGCAACACTGTATGTTTGATGACAATCATGATTGAGAAAGTCAAAATATGAAATTAAACCTGTAGCTAAATAAAATACATTTTGTTAATGGTTTTCTTTGAGAGGGAGGAAATATAATGAATGAATATTTCATGTTGTTGTTGTTGCGGTGGTACCCAGAAGAGCCTCGTGGCTCGAGACTGGGGTGCGCTGACTGAGTGGGTTAGGCTGACTGAGAGGGTTAGGCTGACTGAGTGGGTTAGGCTGACTGAGTGGGTTAGGCTGACTGCTGACTGCCCTCTCTCTCTGCTATTCTCGACATGGCAGCCATGTATGACGACGAAGACTCTGGTCATCTGGGGAGGGGCATGAAGATGCGGACAACAGAGTGATTCAATGCAAAACACACACATGGTGGACATGATTATTCAACTTTTTATTATTATTATCATTATTATTTATTTGTGTTTTTTGTAATCTTCCAAGTCATGTTAGACTGTTTCAGTAATGACTATAAATAAAAGGTGCAGTGGTGGATTCCATATGTACACAAAACAGCTGATCACAGCATCATAATCATCATCATCATCATCATCATCATCATTATCATTTAATTCAGTCATATCCAAACCTCACTGAAATTATTGAATACAAAAAAGGACATATTCCCTTCAGCCATCCATCTATCATCTCATGCATTCATCCGTTCATTCATTCATGTCGCAGTTTAAGACCAGAGTGATACTATTGTGTAGAAAATACTGTAACCGTAACAGCTAACGGAAGTAGTTAGACTCACACAAGTGCATTGTGGGTAACCACGGGGGCAAAGAGTGACATATAAACACAGCGACCTAGAGACTTCTCATCATTGGAAAAGGTCTGGCTGGATCAGGGCCTCACAAGTGTGAGTGTGTGTGTGTGTGTGTCTATGCAGAGAGCTCTTTTGAACTGTCTCTACTGATTTCAATGCCCTAATACTGAAGCTGAGCCAATCCTGCACCTGATCCAACTCTTATCACGTCTCAGAGTTACCCACAATGCACTGGTGTGATTTTTACATCATGTTAAGAGACCTCCATTCCACACACCATTGTCTCTCTCTCTCTCTCCCTCCCTCTCCTCACCCCCCTCCCTCCCTGGACAACTCTATCAAACAGGCTGTTTCTCCGAAACCTGGCACGAGACAGCAGAGATCCATTAACGGCCCATCACTCTGCAGTGGCTCCTTAAGCATCTCCCATCCTAAAGCTAACGTGTATAGCTCACTCTGACCTTTAGCCGAATGCTACAACAGAGGCCTCCCAGCCCAATGCTAACCCATTGTTGTTGGCTAACCGCTCAAGTTAGCCTGTCTAATGCTCTTTTTTAGCCATGCTTGGAGCTCTCGCTACATCGCTACACAGCAAAAGCTGTGCTCAAAATCCCCACCATTTTGCTACATAGTGCTCTATAGACTCTTATAGTATATGTAGAATACTACTCAGAGACAGTTAATCGCCTGTCTACACAACAGTAGCCCCAACCTGGTGACCTTTGACCTCTGTAGAGTCATGCTCTCCCGCCACAAGGCATTCCAACGACCCCATCATGATCAACAGTAGAAGCTGTTGGCTGGCTACAACTCCTATCGAGTGACCTTTGAACTTTGTAGATTCCGACTCTCGTCCGCCACAAGGCACTACCGTGACCCTCTGGATGACTAACAGCAGAAGCTATCAGCGCTCTCTCTGCATCTCTGCAGTGCGATGGCGGTGTTCGCCTGACCTTGACACCATTGGACGCGTCCCCACCATGTGGCGTATGGCACAGCGCTTCTGTCCCAGTATGGGGGTGCTGAGACTCAAAGGGCCAGTTTTGGGAGGAAGACCTGGTCCTCAGAGACCAGCATAGGAGGTGGTTTTCTATGAAAACCTTTGGCTGCAACATAGATCTCTACCAACGAAATAATGCACCATGAGACCTGGGACAAACTCAGTGCACCGACTCTCAATGAGAAGCCAGAGTTCAAGCTGGCTGTTTAAGATTTTTTTTGAGAATTGTCTCTCTCTCTCTCCCTCTCTCACACACACACACACACACAAACACTACACAAGTCCTGAAACCAGTCGCATGGTCTGTCACTTTTGGCCATTTGAAACAAAAACGGCCACATACACCCAAACACATACTGTACATACCCATGCTCCACACACATGCATGTTGTAATACAGTCAGATTCAACCCCCCCCCCCCACACACACACACACAAACAGACACGCACACACACACACACACACACACACACAGGTCCACAAAGGGAATAGCATTCAGTTTTTCCCTGACAGATTGAGAGTAAAGTTTTGCATGTGACAGAGTGGGTTAAAGTTAGTGTGTGTGTTAGTGAGTGTTTGTGCGTAAGTGTTTCTGTAGAGTATGGGTGTGTGTGTGTGTGTGTGTGTGTGTGCGTGCGTGTCAGTCTCCCGTAGGCTCGTCTGAGTTGATGATGCTATCTTCCGTCTCCTCCTTCACCTGAACCGCGTCCTCTGGTGGTGTCAATGCTGAAAGAGAAAGCACACACACACACACACACACACACACACACACACACACACATTTTCAGATTCAATCATCCATTTAACACGCTTAGTCATTTGCCATTTAAATGGCCTCTCTCACCTACAGTAGAGTGGCATCCTAATTGTCCAATCAGTGCAACCCCCCCAACCCCATACCCCTCCCCCCGCTCCTCATCGTTCTCCTTTCTCACCTAGAATGGCATCCTAATTGTCCAATCAGTCCAACCCCCTCCCCCCGCTCCTCCCGCCCCCACCCTCCTCCTTCCTCACCTAGGGAGGCCGGGTCCACTATCTGCACTGGGATAGTCTGTCCGTCCTCCAGCAGTATCTGATGCAAGGCTCCGCCCTCTCTGCTGGGGCCGCCCAGGGCAGTCACGCTGACCAGCTGCCCCATGCCCAGCAGTGCCGCCGGGGGCTCCGCCATACCACCTACTTCCACCAGGGTGGCGCTAGAGGGCAGGAAGGACGTGGGGCTGATCAGCAGCTGGGGCTGTGGGGCCAGAGAGGGGCTGCTGGGCTCTAGGAGGTCAGGGGCCCCCGGGCAGAGAGGGACAGCAGTGGAGGATGAGGAGGAAAGACAGGAGTGCTGAGGAAGAGCGCCATCTGGTGGGTTGGAGGCGGGTTGCAGCTGGATACCCTGTGGATGTGGACAAGGGCGAGGGAAAGGGAGAGGTCAGCAGATGTATAAAGAGTGTGTGTGTGCATGTGTGTGCGTGTGTCTGTATGTGTGTGTGTCTGTGTGTGTGTATGTATATGTATTTGTGTGTGTGTGTGTGTGTGTGTGTGTGTGAGAATCTACCTGATGTTTATTGTCAACTCACTGGTTTAGTTACTGGGATATAGTGACACACACATAAGACACCAGGCTACAAACATCGTACTCCACTATCACGATCAAGTGTAAAAATCCAACTGTTCCTCCAGTTGTCAATTTCACTACAGCAAACTGCAGTACGTTCAGTAAAGGGGACCTCTTGACATCCATTTCTGATATCGCTGTGAGCACTATAGCCTCCTGAGAACTGATATCGACCGAGGAGGAATGATGAGAAATCGATAGAATAGCTCAAAGGGGTAAAGGGGTATGTACATGTATCTACAACTTATGTCCACTACAGAGGATTGAAGTCTATGGGTTGGGTCTCATTTGGGCTTTAATACGTCCTCCCTCGCTCCTCAGGCCTCGATACTCACTGATCTACATAAAGAGCGATGGGGCGGCAACAATGGGATAGTCTATCCAGTGTTAGTTATAGATCAGTGGGAACGCCCCTCGAGGATCGAGGAGGCACGTTGAGAAGCTCCTTATGGGTTGGGTCTCAGGAGGATATGACCATGAGGTCAGAGGTGAGAGGTCAGAGGTAAGAGGTCAAAGGTGAGTCACCTGGAGCTGGGCGAAGATCTTGGGCTGCAGGGAGCTGAGGGAGCTGAAGAGCTGCACGGCCTCTGGGGAGAGAGTGTCACTGCCCTCCAGCACCGCACACTTCTGAGGAGCCACTGCATGGGACACACACACACACCATACACACACACCATACACACACACATACACACACACACACCCCATACACACACACACACACACACACACCCCATACACACACACACACACACACACACACATAAATGCATATATAGAGAGACATACACAGTCACACACACACACGCGAACGCAGATACACACACGCGTACGCAGATACACACACACACACACACACACACACACACACACACACACACACACACACAGAAAGCCAAAATAGACAAGTTAGACTCTATGCTTTGTGGAGAAGCATGTTCTCTATTATGGGTAGCATATCCTCTAAGGGCATACGAGAAAAGGCAGGTCGTTAGGCCAAAGGTCATATGGTTGCATGTAGGTTACCTTCCATGGACGCAGGGGTCAGGGTGAGGGTCACAGTTTCCGTCAGGAGGTCATCCCCTGCCCACTGAGGACGCAAGGAGAAAACACACAAACACACTATCAGCTGAGGGTTCTGCAGCGCAAGCCAAGAACAGAGAATCCACAGACTGCACTAAGCGTTCCAAAGAGGAACACCAGAACATTCTAGGCATTATTCAGCGGAACAACAAGCACAGATATTGTCCATGGGGGTACGCCAAGTGTCCAGTAGTCCGGTGGCAATCCTGAGCTAGTTAAGTGTGTCAAGTCAGATCAAGTAAGAGAAGTCAAACTAGACCTGACTGACTGACTGACTGACTGACTGACTGACCAACAGACAGACAGACATTCCACTGCAGAATAGAGGGTGCTAATTTGACCTCTGACCTGTGGGTCGGAGGGCATCGCGGGGCAGCCCAGCTGCTGCTGCAGGGCTTTCTGGGCCTCGTGGATGTGGTTCTTGATGTCGTTGACCGTGGGGAAGTAGCACAGGTTGTGCCTCTCCGGAACCTTCTCTGCCTTGAACATCTCGCGCTCCACAAACTTCCTGGAAGGGAGTGATAGAGAGAGACAAATAAAGAAACAGAGAGAGTGTGAGAGAGAGAGAGAGAGAGAAAGAGACAAAGAGAGCACCCGAGCACCTTTGATTAACTTGTGCACCCCATACTGTATGTCATTATTTGCTTGTTTGATACGGACAGTGCTCCTTGATCAATAGACAAACATACAGTATATTAGCCACAGTCAGCTGTATGGGGTCATTTTCATCTGTAGTCCCTAGCCAGTTCTTATAAAGCTAAAATAAACAGAGCTCGGCTAACACATGCGATTGATTACAGTTACAACTGAAACATCCTAACTGGTACCCAGACCAGTATGATATGTGTAGTTGTGTACCCATCAAACAAATCATGCAATGCAAGTAGATGCAAGTCTTTAAATTCTCAGAAATTCTAATCTGATCACACCTGATCACACATTACATGATCACATTTGGTTAGCTTTAAGACAGGACTAGTTGTGTTTTGTTATGTTCGCCTACGGTTGTGTTTAAAAGCTGGATAACAATGACTTTTTCTGAAGTCAGAGGGTAACAGGGCTCTTAGGCCAGAGGGTAACAGAGCTCTAGAATCAGAGGGTAACAGGGCTCTTAGGCCAGAGGGTAACAGAGCTCTAGAATCAGAGGGTAACAGGGCTCTTAGGCCAGAGGGTAACAGAGCACTAGAATCAGAGGGTAACAGGGCTCTTAGGCCAGAGGGTAACAGAGCTCTAGAATCAGAGGGTAACAGGGCTCTTAGGCCAGAGGGTAACAGAGCTCTAGAATCAGAGGGTAACAGGGCTCTTAGGCCAGAGGGTAACAGAGCTCTAGAATCAGAGGGTAACAGGGCTCTTAGGCCAGAGGGTAACAGAGCTCTAGAATCAGAGGGTAACAGGGCTCTTAGGCCAGAGGGTAACAGAGCTCTAGAATCAGAGGGTAACAGGGCTCTTAGGCCAGAGGGTAACAGGGCTCTTAGGCCAGAGGGTAACAGAGCTCTAGAATCAGAGGGTAACAGGGCTCTTAGGCCAGAGGGTAACAGAGCTCTAGAATCAGAGGGTAACAGGGCTCTTAGGCCAGAGGGTAACAGGGCTCTTAGGCCAGAGGCTCACATCTCACCTGAGCTGCTTGCGGACTGTGTACACCTGGCTGTGTCCCTGTGTCACCAGCTGCTTGATCTTCTCAGCCACTAGCGGGTGCAGGCGAGAGGGCACGCAGCTGTCATCATCCAGGGAGCCTTCGTCCTCTTCCTCCTCCTCCTCCTCTGGCCCTAGTAGCCCCTCCCCATCGTCCTCTGATAGGGGCAGAGGCACAGGGGTAGGGGGGAGGGGCGGGGCCTCCATATCGTGGTACAGGTGAGCTTTCTGGGTAGGTAGCTGGAGATAGTACCTGTGCAGGTGGGGAGAAAGGATATTAAATATGTAATATCACCTGAAGTCAGATATGTTATCGGTACCCAATTAGTCAAAAAACGACTTAATGACATGATGCTACCCAATCAACAACGTTATATACACTAATCCAGCGAAACACGGAAGTAACACAAAACCGCCATTACTGCGTGCCTGGCTGCTAAGAAATTAGCCTGTTGGTTCCATAGGCGGCTGTTGCTGAAGTTAGCTGTCATTAATACACGTCTTAATACCTTATGGTGTTAATAAATTACCTTCATTGGTAAGTTTTGGTACAGTCTGACATCATTGATCCAATGTTCCCTTTCACCTGACATTTTCATTCATTAGCAGTCCTCTCGGTAGACATTCTCTGACAGGATGCTTTCATTGAAAAGCACAGACAAGTGTCACTCGTCACACTCGCAGGCACGCAGTAATGGCGATATTCAAGATGGCAGCGCCCATAAAGTTCGCGCTGGATTAGTGTATAGTGTAGGCTACATATATGTAAGGGATAACGGCCGACGAGGTGACCGGTTCGATGGAAATAATGGCTAGGTGGAGGTCTAGAACTCCGGCGACGTGCGAAGCACGGAGACGGAGTTACCTCCGCCGTGCCATTATTTCCATCGAACCGGTCGACCTCGAAGGCCGTTATCCCGCTTATCTCCCGTTTGTATTCATAACCTGTATATTTAGAACATAGTTTTATTCCACCGTTGCGTCCGTTAACATCGCTAAAACTGTCTTGACTATGGGACTACTTTCTGCCACATATCAACTTTCTACTTGCAGGACAAAACTGCCGTTACTAGTTCTAAAATGGATGGTTGCTATGGCCAAAGGCCAGTCGTTAGTTCTAAATGGCTGGTTGCTACGGCCAAAAGCCAGTCGTTAGTTCTATCTCTCCCGTTGTCAAGCGGCCATATCCCAGGATTCTGATTAACTTTAACTTTGAAAGATCGCTACTTTTATAGCCTACATGGCATCCAACTAGCTACAATCCACCTCCGTCATATGCTACAATGTTACTATGGTTCTGCACGTCTGTATTTCAGCTTGGATGCTACGTGACAGTTCATTTAAACTTCGCAACGAGTTTGGCGAATTAATATTAAAGTGTGTTACGGGAACTACTTCAAAGGTAGCAGGTTATACGAAGTTAATGGCCACCCCATCAGCCAATCAGAGAAGATAATTCCATTGTTGAGGGAGATAACTAAAGTTAATGCACACCCTTATAGAACGCAGGACAATGGGGAACTCAACCGAGCAGTGGAATAAAGTGCATTATTACACTGCTCTTCAGAGTGCTGCAGAAAGTTCCATTCACATGAATGGGCCTTCCCAACGTTCGGAGGTCTGATATTTCTCGATAACAGACTGTGGCTAAGTTTAACAGACCGCTGTCAAGGAAAATGGGTTTTGTGCTTCTAATTCAAGTCTTTCATATCAATCCGCAACAAATACCTTAGCTTATTGCAATGTAATTTCATTGAAAGTGAAACTCAGCTAGTAAGATGTCATATCAGCTTGAATCTGACTCTGACCCCATTATTTTAAGGTCAAAGAGCTGCATTGGGTTGCATTCAGTGCAATAGGAAGGAGCTGTTCTCATCAGCAAGTGCTCACCGTATGACTCCTCCGAGGTCCCTGAGACTCTTCTTCAGGTTGAAGAAGGCCTTCTCCTGCTCCTGACGGACCACCTTCTTGTCCACCTTAGGGTCTGTCGGCACACGGTACTCCAGAAACTTCCGCACCTTCTTAATGTAGATCCTGAAACGACCAGGGAGCTGTCAGTGTAACGGCAAAGCTACCGACTAGAAGCTTTCATGTACCTCAATTTCAAAGATACCCTGACAAAGGTGTTTTTTTTTGTGTGTGTGTGTGTGTGTGTGTGTTGTGTGTACACAGTTAGAATCATAAGATTTTGAACCCATGCTAAAAATTGACCACAAAACCACAAAACTGAACTGAGACATCTAATTGATAAATCAATATCAATATATTTCATACATTATAGCAAAGCAAAGTAAAGCAAAGTTAAACGGTTAAATATCTGACAGAGAAAAGGGAGTGTAACGGTGAGATGATCTCAGTTAAGTGAAGTGCAACCTGATTACAGAGAACTGCCAGGACAACACTGACTTGACTTGCACTGTAACGCCCTCATGACCGATGTGAAAGTTGCACAATACCATGGAGTTCTAAAAATACCAATCGAAAAGCAGATGTGCAGATTGGTCATTAATTCTGAGAAATGATGCACTGCCTTCTCTCTCCACAACCACGTTTTTGAATATGTGCTTCTTTGACTACAATATCTGGACTTATTTTCTATACCAATGCCAGATTTATGTTCATATGCTTATAGTTATGGTTGCAATTTATTTAACCCTTAATGGCATAAGACAGAATGCCAAACAAAAATGAGAAAAAATATTACGTAATAAATTAAATGTTGAAGAAATTGTTGGAGATCTCATGCATTCTCATATATATTGATCATCTGAATCATGAGTGATGAAACATGTATTCTTTTGTATTGATTGATGAAACACACATTCTTGTATAATCATAATCTACATAGCTCTTTGTGTGTGCAAAACATAACCATGGGAAATGAAAGTTGGGCCTGTCCTCACAAGACATAAGTGTAAACCGCAAGTTCTGTTTTGTTATTCTGTTCAAAAGTTGTGTTCGGTTTATAAATGCCGTTGCTCTTTTGCATATCTGGCTGGAGAAGAGCCAGAGTGCAAATGTCATGCTAAGTAAAGAAGAGTTTCAAACCATGTGGAAATGTGTGCCAAAGTACAACCAGAGATATTCTGCTTGTGTAAACACATGTATAAAATGAAGCACTCAGATATAACTCATCACAGTCTGGTGCGAACCATTTTGTGCGTGCGTGTGTGTGTGTGTGGGTGTGTGTGTGTCTGTGTGTGTGTGTGTGTGAGAGTGAGAATTTGTGTGTGTGTGTGTGTGAGAGAATGTGTGTGTGTGTGTGTGTGTGTGTGTGTGTGAGAATATGTGTGTGTGTGTGTGTGTGTGCGCCCGCGCGCATGTGTGTGTGTGTGTGTGTGTGTGGTGTGTGTGTGTGTGTGTACCTGGCAGGACAGGTGGCTTTGTAGTTTGCATTCTGACTCTCCAGCTCTGAACTCTTCTTTGGCTGGAGGCCTTTCCGCCGTGGACCAAACTGGCATTCCATGACTATCGCCCGGCTCCCTAGACACACACACAAACACGCACGCACGCACGCGCGCGCGCGCACCCACACACACACACACACACACAATTATACAAAACTCTAAATTATACGAAACTCTAAAGTCCAAAAAAGCCTCTCTCTGACAATAATTGGTTGATTGGTTGATTAATTGGTCTGACAATAATTGTTTAAGAACATCAACTAAATGTGCGCTGCAGAGGTGAAATATTTGTAGAACTAGCCACAAAATCTGTAACATTGAGTATAAAAAGTAGAGTAGTGATAGTTTGACTGACGGAGGGGGGGGGGGGGGGGGGCTTCTGACCTGCGTTGACGAATGGGATGCCGTCGTAGGGGACGTACTGAGACTTCCACATGAGGCGCGTGGCGGCCTTGGCGGGGGAGGGCGACTGGCGCGTGCCAAACACCGCCTGCGTCTGCTGCTTGTGCAGAAGAAGTACCGCCTCCAACTCCGCCTCCGTGCTACAGTAACCGCGGTAGGAGTCGCCAATCTTCTGCTCCGACACAGGAAGGAAGGGAGGAGGGCAGGAAGTAGCGGGTTACAACAGAGCTTCTCTACGACATGCTTGTTTGCACTGTGTACTTTGTAACGAAGACATTGAGGATGAATAAACACACAGAGGCTGACACAATACAGCACAGAGCACAGTATTCTGCTTTGTGTCATTCACTGTGTGTGTGTGTGTGTGTGTGTGTGTGTGTGTGTGTGTGAGCATGCATTCCTGGGTACATACAAGCATGTTTATCCCTACAGTATACAGGTATATGGGTGGATGAGGGCATATTTATGAATGTGTGTGTGTGTGTGTGTGTGTGTGTTCTGACCTCACAGCTGCGCAGCCTAAGGGCCCAGCTGGGTGCATTACGAGGGAGGGGCTTCAATGGAGTCACAAAGGCGTCCGAGCTGGAAGAGGTGGTGTACATCAGACGTTTACAAACACACACACAGACTTGTACATATGCACACATACAATTAACATATGAAACACACTATTCATACAGGAGAGAGAGAAGGAGAGTGCTGCGTTGAGTCACTTAATTAAAGCTCTTCCGGAACGGACAAAAATGGAATTTAAACAAACTGCGACTGTCGTGTATGTCAAATTTTCTTGGTGATAACAATTTACATATAGGACAGTCGCAGTTTGTTTAAAAACACAATTCATACATTCAGAATTTGTTCAATGCACATACAGTATTTACATGAACTTGTACTCTGCACAATGACAATAAAATTGAATCTAATCTAATATTTCATTAGAATATGTATAAATATGTAGGCTTTTACGGCACTCACAAAATACAAGGCTGGTGTTCAGCAGGACTCACCTTTTGGAGCTTGGGTTGGTCTCAATCGTAGCACTGCCTGCAATGCCACCGATGGCTGTGAGGGTGACCGTCTGCAGTTGCTCCTGACTGGAGGATTTTTGACCACCCGATCCTGAGGAACCAGGAAGTAGAACACCTGATTAACTGTGTGTGGCCATTTTTTGCTCAACAGTGATTGTTCGGTTCGGGTTGAGGGAACTGGTTCGGTTCAGAATTGTTTGAACCTTGGTGCTATCTAGTGAACCAACCTGCATTTCCATCAGTTTGAAGGGAATCAAGGATGCATCACCAACAGGGGTGTCACATGCATAAACAAGAGCAAAAACAGTGAGTGACAGATGTTTAATGGGACACCTGTCACAGGTGTGTAAAATGCTGGTTAATGTCTGCAGTGTAGTGCTAGTTGACTTTGCTTACTCATGGCAACAGTTGACATGGACGGAATCCTAATACTTTTAGTCTTCTCTGAACAGTAGAATGACATGCCCATTCCGCTTCACAAGAAAAAAAACTTGAACTATTTTCTGGTTCAAGCTCCGAACCAAAGTGCCCTGTGCCAAACTGTCTTTTGTTTGTTCGAAATGCTCTGAACGGTTGAAATGCTGGTTCGCAAACAGGAGCAGAACCGGTTCTCTGTCCGTGTAAAAAAAGGCTATGTGTGGCCCTTTCCAAAACTACTGTAGTCCCTACCCACTCCTCCTACTATGAGAATATGACTGTGGTAAGGGCTCCCCTCCCATTATGAGAATGTGACTGTGGTCAGGGCTGAGGAAATTATTACATTAGGGAAACATTATTATGATGCAGTGAGAGGGTGTGGTTTATACCGGTTGTCTCGGCAATGTCCAACAGCTGGCCATGGGGAAGCAGCACTTGAGATGCTGTAAGTTGATTGGATGGGATCACGTACACCTGTCCATTCTGTGACTGTCCTGTCACAATGACCTAATCAACACACACACACACACACACACACACACACCAATAAAAAATGTTTAATGTTAAAATGAACTGAGATAGCTCATCCCATGTGAAATTCACTGAACTACTGTATGCTGAGACAGACTGCATCTGTCTAATGACAACTTGTCAACACATTGACATGTCTTCACATGCCTGCTGTATGAATCTCTACCTCTCTACGTCAGACTACTTGTCTCTACATGGGCCCAGACTGCAACATCTCCCTCTTTTTCATTGTGAAGCATTACACACATAGGCATGGCCACGAGTGCAGCACATTCCGCTTTTGACATTCAGTTACATTAGACCCCACTGTTTTCAATACAACCCTGAACACCAGCATCAAACTTTACCACCGTCGCAGCCATACTGATACTGCAATTCAGTTCTATTTTTGTCTGTGCTGCTCAATAAAATCCACTGTTTATCTAATGCTTCTACGTTTAACAATTTGGAGGTGATGTGCGTGGGCAAGGGGCCGTCAGCTGCACACTCATGTCGGCGACTATCTGCAGGGCGCTCAAGGGACCGTCAGCTGCACACTCATGTCGGCGACTATCTGCAGGGCGCTCAGGCTCAAGGGATCGTCAGCTGCACACTCATGTCGGCGCCTATCTGCAGGGCGATCAAGGGACCGTCAGCTGCACACTCATGTCGGCGCCTATCTGCAGGGCGCTCAAGGGACCGTCAGCTGCACACTCATGTCGGCGCCTATCTGCAGGGCGCTCAAGGGACCGTCAGCTGCACACTCATGTCGGCGCCTATCTGCAGGGCGATCAAGGGACCGTCAGCTGCACACTCATGTCGGCGCCTATCTGCAGGGCGATCAAGGGACCGTCAGCTGCACACTCATGTCGGCGACTATCTGCAGGGCGATCAAGGGACCGTCAGCTGCACATATGTTGCTGCAGCCGGTGCCAGCAATCATGTCAGACAAAGCAGACACAATAGATAAACAATAATAAATAAACAAGACACAAAAGTATGTCACTCCTCATAACACTTTATCTGACCGTCACAACTGAGGGATGTGGCAACTCTCACCATGCGTTCACACGGCAACACCTCCATCTTGAATTTCCCCTTGGGGATCAATAAAGTATCTATCTATCTATGTATCTATGTATCTATCTATCTATCTTGTCACTGCATCTCTCACCATGCGTTCACACTGCAACGCCTGCCCATTCTGGTCCAGGATGATGAACTCCTCCAGCTGATTCGACCCTGTGACTGTGGGAGGAGCTTGGATAGCTGGGGCTGATTTCCCAGGGTACTGATTGGTCAAAGGCTGCTCTTGGAGTTCCTCCTTTGTTTGATCATCCTCGTCAATGTCCTGAGAGTAAAATGACACAGGTAATGGATGCAAAAAATGAGTGCTGTTGGTATTACTTGGTAAATGTCCAATTATACAACAATTGGGTTCGACGGAACTATTTATTTGTTTCTGATTGGCCGAGAGACGTTCCATGAGTTGAAATATCCCAGGACATTTCAGCTCAGACTTTTGCCTCGTGGCTACGGCCGAACAACACCCGTGGGAATATCCATTAGCAACCCCACTCTCACGCATGCTATATTGCTTAAGTATAGTGTTATTTTAGTGCCATAGGTCAAGAGCTCAGTGAAACATCTTAATGAGCAAGACACAACAGCGAGCGAGGATAAAAGAACTGCGAGAGAGGAAAGAAACAGCTGTGAGTGCATAAAACAATCACTGGGGGCCACATGCTCTCCAAGATGAGTTCTACTCGTTCTCTCAAAGTACAGCTTTTCTCCTGCGGGTTGACTTTTGACAGTTTGGGAAGAGAACTAAGGGAGGCACTCACCTTCTTGTGATTCTTGTGGTTATTTTTCAACTTGAAGTCCTGCCCCCTTAGTGACTGTCTCTGTTGCTAAGCTTATACAAATTCGAATTCAAATTCGAGTTGAGTAGAAATGCTGTAAGGCTGTTTGCAAAAGTCATATCCCAAAAGGCTCTTTCAGAGACCCAAGAACCTAATTTCTTTACGAACTCGTCAAAGGACTCCATGAAGGAATACACACATGAGCTCTTCTCTTCGCATATGGCACTAAAAGTAACACCATACTCAAGAGTTTAAACAGTTTGTTTTATGCTGGCTATATATCCATCATTTTAAGCTAAAAAGGGGGGGGGGGGGGGGGGGAATGAGACCTCGTCCACCGGTACATCTGTGTGTGTTTGATCCTGGCCACTGGTCTCTGGAGTTGAGGATTCTGGGAGATAGAGTTCTTTCAAGTTCGAAGCTGCCTCCTCACTCTGTACTTCTTCCTCCATTTTTCAGTGACCTGCCGCACAATAGTATGCCAGTTACTCAGCATGCTTTTACACTTCATCAGGAATGTGTTTATCAAGTTATGATTAAATATTCAATAAGAGACGAAGTTTATCAACAAAACATGTGGTAGTCAATAACAGACTTCTGAGTTAACCACATAAAATTAATATTTACTTTTACACTTACAAAACAGTCAAATTATATACTAATGTAGAAGTAATGTCCAGCTGTTGATTAGACATTTTAGCATTCATAAATGGTTTATTTTGGATACGTTTGCATTAAATCTCTGCTGGTCTAGCTAAGGTGTTCTGTACAATTATAATGCATCATCAAGTTCATTCTGGGATTATTATGGGGCATTACATGGTGCATGGTGCATCGTGACAGCACAGCAAAATGTGCATACCGGTAGTTCAGTTGTGTAACTTGTTACTTGAAACAACTATTAGGCTACGCAACTAAAATAAGCAAACTTGGAAGTAATGTACAGTACAGTATATATACACTGCATTACCGCCCACGTATAGCCTATAAGTCTTATTAGGTCCTCGTAAGTGTTCCTGTGTTTATGTATGTAAAGCATTTCATGTGTCTGATGTTTTGTTACTGTTCAGCTGGACGTGAGCTGAGACCCCAATAAAGTTTAGGCTACTTGATTGCTTGATCTGGAGGTAGGGGAAGGGAGTCACTGGCCTGGCTGCCAGATCAGCCATAGGGTCTTGAGCCAACTGTGCTTCGTAAACATTTGCTAGCCTTAGAGGCTAAGTAGCTTGCACAGCCACCGCTGCGTTCCTACAGCTTCGTTGAGTTTCACGCACTGAAACACAAGTAGACTCTACTCAACACGATGCAATTCCACAGTTCATGGGGGAATTTAAATATTACATTCAACGTGACATCCGTCTTCATGTGTGTGGTCAGCATGCAAAGCTAACACTGGGAGGCTAACAGCTAACTGCTAATGTTATTCTGCAGCTTGACTTATTTGAAAGGCAGTTAGCACGCTAGTACTTCAGTGGAGAAGCTAACTCGGCTAGTCGACTTGACTACACTGACGACAGAAGGATTCTTTGTTAACGTTTCAGGGGAAGCTATCCGTGGATGAGTAGCAAACGTGAAAGAAACATAATCGCAAGTATTTAGACAGATCAGAATCCCAATATACAGCTAGCTTGGTTCATTAGCCTGCTTGTGCAAAGACCTAAAATCGCACCAATTCAACCCCCGTGCAGGTTATCGGTAGAGTAACGTAAGCACACAATCGTTGAAACGCCATGTTGAGCTGTATGTCAACGCTAGCGCTCCGGCTACGACTGAAAAAAAAAATGTATGAGAAAATGTGGCCTCAGATAGGCGGGTGACCCTGTTTAGCCTATCTCTCCATCAACAGTGTGTAGCCTGTGTCCCACATGGGTTGTGAGTGTCGAAATAAACAGAGGAAGCACTGAAAATTCAAAACGAGTCTACTCAACCTCGTCTTCATCCGGATTTTCAGGTCGTCCCAGCTGCCACCGTAACGCGAAATTCGTCTGCTACTATACGGTGCTTTTTGACTCATAGAGCGCTCCGTAAAGCAGAGAATTTCTCTGGTGGGCGAAAAGCAAAAACAAGTCGAGTTATCCCGATGAGATTGAAATATGCAGAAATTAATTCCATTGTTTTGTTAACAATAATAAGTAGCCTAAACAATGTAATCATGCCTCCTCCTGTATATGATTGTTGTCTGTAAGGTCTGCTACTTATGCAGTGAAACGCACATAACACTTTAGAGAGCAGCTGTAAAGTAAGTGTGGCAAGAAAGCCCACTGCTCACCTAAACAGTCAGAACTCAGACACTGACATAGACATATATATATGTGACACTGTGAGCAAAAGACTTCTCTAAAATACTCTCATCTAAAGTTCTGACTGACTCCTGGCGCCCTAGCGCCCTATGTGCGCGCGCCCCCGTGTGATGATGATGATGGTGACAGGGGTGTTGAACGCTTTTCATTATAAAATAGTTTGCATAATAACGTTTGCATATTATACCAAATTATATCTAGATACTAGATGCTAACATTTTAATGGATTTGGCTGTCAGATGAACTGTTTTGTAGCATAAGCAAAGCACATCCTTTTAAAGTAATACATTATTAATGTATCTGTCTTTTGGTTATTTGCACATTATACATATTTCGACATTATTATTGATTATTATTTAGAACGAACGATATGAAATCATTTAGCCTACATCATATTATTTGCATTGCATAATTATAGATAATATTTAAATGGATTGTTTTGCTGTGTGATGAACTGTTTAACATAAGCACACAGCCTTAAATTAAAACATTATTCATGTATCTGTCTTTTGGTTATTTGCACAATATTATTTAGAAACGAAAGATCACGTGCTGGGATATCAACTCTGGCAGCAAACTACGTAGCAGCTAAGCTAAAGTAACTTCCCGCCACTTTCACAACTTGAACCTCCTGGAGTCTGACCACCAAGTCATTTTGTTTAAAGTAAAGTTAGAAATTAATTGTATTTAGCTGTACTTTATTCACTACAAATGGGGTACTTAAAACAGTTAGACGTAGAGAATTTCAAATCATGGAGAGGGAAACAAGTGATTGGACCTTTTAAACGATTTAACTGCATTATTGGCACTAATGGCTCAGGTAAGTAATGGTAGATTAGCTGACGCTAGCTGACTTAGCTTACAACGACTAATGATAGATCATTGACTTGACTACAGATAACAGTTACAATTAGCAATAGTCTTTCTCATTAATTTAAAAACAAAGTATTGTTACCCATGCCAGAAAATGTACATTTAAATCAGTCCACACGAAGAAGTCTACTTGAAACAGACTTTCAGAGGTTTTCTTGGAGTAGCTAATGTTGGATAAGTTAGCCCAAAGTTAGCTATGTTTGAATCGAACTTATCAAGATTAAAATGTCGTTACATTAGGATGGCATTTGTGAACTCACAGTCAGGGATATTTAACACTCACTGTTTTTACTCTCAGGGAAGTCTAATGTAATGGACGCCCTGGGGTTTGTTATGGGTGAGCGGGCTTCGAACTTGAGAGTGAAACACACTCGTGAACTTATCCATGGAGCGCATATCGGGAAGCCAGTTTCCAAAACGGCCAGTGTTACTATGAGATATTGCAACGACGACGATGAAGAGTTGAATTTCTGCAGGACCGCTTCAGGTGAGAATTTCGGACAGAGAGTGGTGCCTCACATTTTACAGGGTACAAATTGTGGAAGAAATATACAATTCCGGCAATTTAGGCAAAATGGACTAGCCTGGCGCATTATTTTTTTTAGGGGTCTTTGAATTCAGCCCTCTGTAGGTAGATCATTTTCATTTCCAAACAAGGATGTGGCATTCTTTCCTTCTTAACACATTACCCAGTCCATATCAGTATAGATATCCATGATGGGGTTTTCATTGAGATCTGATGTGTTTTTAAAGTTTTCCTTTAATTTTTTGTCAGCAGTGTATTTAATTTAATGTGCTACTTGATGCAAGTGTAAATGTATCACTCAGGTGACTCTTCCGAATATTCCATAAATGGCAAACACGTGACGTTGGCCAAGTACACTGGAGCGCTGGAGCAGATTGGCATTGTGGTGAAAGCCAGGAACTGTCTAGTGTACCAGGTGAGTAGTTATTTATACATGAGCAAGCTCTTATCAATAAAGCATATATTACATAGCTCATAACTAGAAAAGCACTCAGAGAGCGCAAACCTCCGCCAAGCGAACACATAGCCGCCTCCTCCGCCTGCATCCAGAAAGTGATACGGATCACTGTAATCGTTTCTTTCTTGGGTCATTTCAGACCTTCCGATCTACCAGTCTAAATCCATCCATAACTCTTTGAGTTATCTTGCGAACAAACAGACAGACAAATAAACAAACCAACAAATCCCGATGATATAAAGAAAATTCTGTTGAAATTTAAATGAAACAAAGCACTAATGAAAATGTTGGTATTATTGATTAGTTAGAGAGTTTCCTGGTTTGTTTGACATACATGCGGGAGACCTGGGCCGGGTTTCCCAGATTCATTAAAAAGCTCTTAAGTGCTATGAACTTCTTAGGAGCATTCTTAGAACGTTCTTAGAGCGCTCCTAAGAAGTTCTTAGCACTTAAGAGCTTCTTAACGAATCTGGGAAACCCGGCCCTGGTCATTGTGTGAGACTCCGTAACCTGTGTGGTGGCCTAACACCATTTTTTGTCCTCCCCCTGTGTTCAACTAACATTACTCTCTTTGCGTCAGGGTGCTGTGGAGTCCATCGCCATGAAGAACGCCAAGGAGAGGACGCGCATGTTCGAGCGGATCAGCAACTCTCTGGAGCTGGCGGGCGAGTACGAGAAGAAGAGCGCCGCGCTTCAGAAGGCCAAGGAGGACACGCAGTTCCACTTCAACAGGAAGAAGGCCGCCACCGCGGAGAGGAAGCAGGTGTCCAAGGACCGGGCAGAGGTACGGCTGGAGGGTCCAGAAAATGAAACAAACACTATTACATGTACGGTTTTCAAATCAACATATGTATGGAGAAGACACAAAAGGGCTTAGGGCGCTCAGGAGTCTATAAATTAGTAAGCCTACTCAGGTGCTCTTCTGCTACGGGTGAGGTTAGAATCCAAAGGAAAAAAGGGGTTAGCAGAGGCACTCTGAGACTTTTAGAAATATAAAAAGCCTTTAATGGTTCATGGCAAGCACTGGGTATTTAAAAGCGCATGGGCCTACGCGTTACGGCCATATTGGCCTTCATCAGGGCACAACGTATGTATGGGTATATGTACATAGGAATCAATGAATATATATGTGTGTATGTATTTACATCAGACAATAGACTTCTCATTTTGTGAGAAGATGATTGTTTCATGGGTGTAATGAAAGTTTATGATTAATTGATACGAATAAACGTGTAAGGCACGTTTATCATTGATTGATAAGAATGATGATTACACTCACAGTTATTCACCGTATTGGCGATGTAAACCCAGTCTCCCCTGTGTCCCTCCAGGCCATGAAGTTCCAGTCGTTGCTGGATGACGTGGGGGAGTGTCGGCTGCAGCTGAACTTGTTCCAGCTCTACCAGAACGAGCGCGCCGTGCAGGCCGTGTCGGGCAACCTGAAGGAGCGTCAGGACGCCGCCGCCGCCCAGAAGCAAGTTCTGGAGACGTGGGAGCAGATGGTGAAGAACCAGAAGAAGGAGCACGGGCGCCTGAGCCGAGAGCTGCAGCAGATGGAGAAGCAGATCCGGTACACACACACACACACACACACACTCTCTCACACACACGCATGCACGCACATACACACACACACACACACACACACACACACACACTCTCTCTCTCTCTCTTCAGCGGGGAGGAGCAGAAGCTGATCCTGTTCGAAACAAAAGCAAACGCACACACACACACATTCTCTCAGAAAAACACAGGTCCAATGTACGCATCAAAGCAACAACCTACTTCCAAAATCAGAATGTTTTTAGAAAGTTAATTGACAACTACAATCTCACGTGTTTAGAGAGGAGTTTAGAGTAAAAGTAACAATATATGTATATATATATACATATATATATATTTTTTTTTTTCCTCTGTAACTCAGTTTTTTCAGTTGTTAAGTGCTGACCCTCTTGACTTCATAAAATAAAAAATAATTATATATAAAAAAAAAAAGACAACTACAATGTCTGGAGTGTTCTCTCTCTATATATCTCTTTCCCTCTCTCTCCCTCCCTCTTTCCCTCTCTCTTTCCCTCTCTCTTCAGCGGGGAGGAGCAGAAGCTGAGCCTGCAGAGGCCGCAGTACATCAAGGCCAAGGTGAACACGTCGCACCACGAGAGCAAGGCCCAGGAGGCGCGCGCCGGCCTGCAGAAGGGCCAGCGGCAGCGCGACAGGAAGCAGGCCGACCTGGACGAGCTGCAGGGGCAGGTGGACCAGCTGGACACGGCCTGGAGGACCTACGAGAGGGAGGTGGAGCAGGAGGAGGCCACCAGGGGCCAAGACGTACAGCTAGGGGAGGCACAGGTGAGGAGACACACACACACACACACACACACACACACACACACACACACACACACACACACACACACACACACACACACACACACACACACACAGGGAGGTGGAGCAGGAGGAGGCCACCAGGGGCCAAGACGTACAGCTAGGGGAGGCGCAGGTGAGAGGACACACACACACACACACACACACACACACACACACACACACACACACACACACACACACATAGTTGGAGACGGCCTGGAGGAAGTACGAGAGGGAGGTGGAGAAGGAGGAGGCCACCAGGGGCCAAGACGTACAGCTAGGGGAGGCGCAGGTGAGAGGACACACACACACACACACACACACACACTACTAAGGGAGGCACAGGTGACAGGACCCACACACATGCGCACACACACACACACACACAGTTGGAGACGGCCTGGAGGAAGTAAAGGGAGGTGGAGCAGGTCCTGCCCTGGGTTCAGTCGTGTGAACTGCTGTCTCCGCTTTATGAGTACCAGGGGGAGTAGAGAGCAAGTGGCACCTATTCCACGTTTGTTTGTTTGTTGTTTGTTTGTTTGTGTGTGTTGAGGTGCCACTGAAGCGCTATAAGGAGCTGAAGGGGGCTTGGGAGAGCAAGTGATACCTATTACACGTTTGTGTGTGTGTGTGTGTGTGTTGCGGTGCAGCTGATGCGCTACAAGGAGCTGAAGGGGTCTTGGGAGAACAAGTGACACCTATTACAAGTTTGTGTGTGTGTGTGTGTGTGTGTGTGTGTGTGTTGCGGTGCAGCTGACGCGCTACAAGGAGCTGAAGGAGAAGGCGAGGAAGCAGAGCGCCACTGTGGAGCAGCAGGCCGAGAAGCTGCAGTGGGAGACCAAGGCCGACCGGGAGAAGCTCAACTGCGACCAGAGGAGGAAGATGGAAGTGGAGGTGATGCACCTGTGTGTGTGTGTGTGTGTGTGTGTGTGTCTCTCTAAATGCATGTGTGTGTGGTGTGGGTGGTTGTGTGTTTGTGAGAGCTCCTAAGGAATATGAAAGATGAAAGAAAATGAAAGAAGTCTTCAATTTCATCAGTAATGAAAAGAGCATTTGAATAATAACATAGTTGTTAATGAGACTAGTATGTTATTACTGAAGCAGATGAACGAATGAAGGATGAATGACCATTGCTCTGTTTACTCTTTTATTGTGTTTTATATGTGTTTGTGTGTTTTTGTCTTATAATGATTATTTATTGTATGTGTGCACCCAGTGGAGTAGCGCTCCTAATCTCGTTGTATTGCAAAGTACAATGACAATAAAGGCATTAAATTCAATTCAATTCAATTCAATTCAGATGTGCATTGATGCTCCTCATGTATCCGTTCACTGACTTTGCCTATCACGCCGATAATAGATTTTGCATATAATTATAATGTTAGCAGAGGTGGAAA